>NC_056727.1:220442549-220742549 GCF_019279795.1 Protopterus annectens
GTAAGTTCTGGATCTGAGTTGGTCTGCCGGGACTACCTGGATGACTCTTTTTTTCTAGCAGTCTTGAAATTTCTATGACTGCTTGGGCCCTCAGATTGGGTGGAACATCTGGGGGGGATTTGCTTGACGATAGGGGAGATTGGAAGAAGGGAATTACATAACCTCCGGATATGATTGAGTGTACCCATTTGTTACACTGAAAGTTTTTTGGCCAAAGGCCCAACAGCAAAAATCTACAGACACTAACCTAACCAAAAAACACAACTACAGTCAAGAAGTTTTTTTTTTTTTTTTTTTTTTAAATAGGAAGCCTCTAACTTAAACGGCTACCTATGAAGTAAAAGAGAAAGACTAAAACTAAAACGCTACTATAAGTAGAGATAGTAAAAAAGGAAGGGGGGGGAGAACTCTCTAACTTAAACGAGTTCTAAGGGAAAAATACAATAACACTAAAACTACAACAAACTAATTAACGACAATGTCGAAAAGTCTAAACTATCAAAAAAGGAACCCTAATTTGCTAGAAAAGTATTATAATAAACTTACACGAGCCTGAGCCAGTAACAACGAACCTCGTAGCTGAAGCGACAAATGAGATCTGGGTAGCTAGCACTTGGCATCATGGGATAAGGGGTAGCCTTAAGTCAGTAAAGAACTCTCGAGCTATAGAAGATGGCTGAGTCGGAGCCGAGGGTCGGCTCTGATCCCAACAAGCAAGAAACGATGGCGAGATAGACAACTTAACATCAATACTTACAAAACATATTTAGCTTGGGCCCTCTCACCTCCATTAACAGTGCCTTTGGTCATAGATATATTTGTTATGTTCTCTTTTATATCTATAGATATATATCTGTATATACATTATATATATATATATATATATATATATATATATATATATATATATGTATATATATATAGTTTTATATATATATAAATATATACACACACACACACACACATACATCTGCATGTATCAATACATTTCCTGTACTGCTGACTGCGCTGGATGATATCAACTCCAGAAATAAGCACCAAATAAATCCACGAAAAAGGCACGACAAGAAAGTTCACTGAACCAAAATTTAAAACCAAAATTTATTGTTTGTAGTTAACTACAAACAATAAATTTGGGTTCACTGAACTTTTTTGTCATGCCTTTTTCACTGTGCTGGATGATATGTTTGTGAAAATATCGAGATTATGTATATCTGACAGGGCTTAGTGGTAAGTCACTTTGGCTATGGTGTGCAGGGTCCTGGGTTCGAGCATTACAGAGGCTGTTTATTTTGTTGCTGGGCAGTGATTAAGGCATTTTTAAGCAGTTGTAAGCAGGTTTGCGCAGAGGTAAACACTGCTAACCTCTGTTTACAGTTGCTTGTACTGATGTAGCTTCTCAATTGCTTAACCTGTGTAGGCATTGCTTACCCCCGTGCAAACAGGCTTAAACCCGCTTACTGTTGCTTAAAAGTTCTTACTCCCACTTACAATCATGCTAATTTCTTTAAAAGAAATGAAAAAGGGTTGATAGGATAGTGGTGAAAAAGGGGCACAAAGAGGGAAAGACAGTAGGGAAAATAGCTAGGGATGTGCAGGATGGGTTTAGGGAAGGTCCATAGCTGCCCATTTCTTCTACAGCAACAGCTGTGCATATACACTGAATTGGGAGATAGATTTGGACACTCAAACCCCTGAGAGAGAGTGAGGACAACAATAATATGTTGTGAAGCCAATTACACCAGATTACATGTATCCAGTGGACGTGTGCAAAATGGACAGCTATGTATGGGGCAAGATTTTTTTTTTGGGAACAGTTTGTCCTTTTTTTTTTCAGGTGAGAGTGGGATGTTGGGGAGTGATAGTAAGTATATTTGGGGAGGTAGGTTGGGTAGAATAACAGACAAGAGAGACAAGACAGCATACAGAGGTGGTATATGACATATATGGGGGGTAAACACCTTGATGGGGAGGGGTGTTTGGAATTCGGAAGCCCATGAGCCCCCTAGTGGATATAGTGGGACTGAGGTCCCTACCCATGGGCAGTCACCACTGCACCGTCACAGCCCCGAAGGTGGCTGTGCTGGGGGCTGAGTAGGAGGGCCAGACTGACCCTCTAGTTTTGACACGTGGCCCTCAAGCAGGCATTGCAGATCTCCAAACTCCCTGTAGAGCTCGCTTCGCACCACACCCTGGACCAGGCGATGGGTGACAGTGTCCTGTCCGCGCCCACTCCCAGGTGGAGGTGAGCCCCATCCCCTGAGGCGGTTCCACCCGAAGGTGGTGCAGGACCAGTGGACAAGGAGGTCCCAGGGTGAGCCCCAGATGTGCTGGTGCCTAGTTCCACGGCCAGCTGAGGTGGGACAGGTGGGTCCGCTGGGACCAGCCTTCACAAACGTGCTATGGTGTTCAAATTTACAACATATGTGGGTTAGTAACAGTCAACACATTCCTGGATTAGGTATAACAGCATGCATAGATATTCCCATTAACCTGAAACACCAGATATGGAACAGCTGCATAGCAAACAGAACACATGCATATATGGAACCACAGTGGCCATTACAACAGCATGCAGGTACATTGATGGCATCATGCCACCAATGTGGATGTATTTCAACATGGCACATGCACAGGAACAAATTTAAGTATTTATCAAACAATAGGACATATGCCCCAACAATAAATTTAATGGAGCACATACCGATTGAGTTGTGTATTTAGTTTATTGTTGCAGATATAGTGGGGGGAGAGAAAGATGTCAATTAACAACTAGTATAGTCCTGTCATTCTCCTTACTTTCCTAGTCGGTTTTGTGATCTGTACCTTACAGGTTTTACTACACTACCCTATGGCCTTACTTTGGACAGTGGTATGGATGTAGACAATTATATACATGAACTGAGTTTTAGCTGCAGTATACACACCTCTTACCTTGTACACTTGTGGAGGTATTGTTTGTTAACACTACCTAACTGTTTCTACACATATTCCCAGATTCCACGTTGATGTTATGCACATACCTGCCCATCTCTTATTGCACACACTCTGGGCATGTCCTGACAACATGCAGGTGAACCAGGACATATTTTGACTATTGTCCTCTTAAACCTTTGGTGATTTGTACAATGACAGGTTTGTTTTCATTGACATTTTCCAAATATGTACAGGCCTGACAGTCAGTTATATGACATGAAATGTTGCCTACATGTCGAAGATTAGAACACTGATATGCCAGGGGGACAGGGTAACAGCCAGCAGATATGGGCCAATTTAATGGACATTCTGGACAATTCTGTATACTTGTGGAGTATGATTCTGCATACCGCTTACTACCACTCCCAAGATTCGAACCATGGCTGTGTCTGCTAAAAATAAAACAGTGTCCATCACAGTTGAGTGTGCTATATAGATATTGGTGTGTATCTCTTCTCTGATTTCTGTCTATAAGTATCTTGTGGTTTTACAATCAGACCTTGTAATTACTACACTGTTATACAAGATTTCCTAGACAGTTTACTATGTAGCACAGTGTGGGTCACAGTGCTGAGTAATACCTTATTATTCAGAGCAACTGCAACACTAATAATGCCATACAATACCAGAGTAAACAGTATCAGTACAGGATATCAATATTTTATTTCTAGGCACAGTTTTCGTATCGTACAGACCTGTGGGGGCAATGTTTGTTAGCACTACCTGAATGTTGCCACACACATTACCAGATTCCACATTAGTATTATGCATATACGTCTCACTGTGTTACTGCACACACTCTGGTCACAGCTTCACAGCATGGGGATGGAGATGGAACATACTTGGCTTATTACTCTCATAACATTTTGGGGAGTGGCTAGAGTGACAGGTTTGTTCTTATAGATGTCTGACAATCAGTTGTATTTCCTATTTGCTGCCTAACAAAGTCCAAGAAACAGGTGTCGAATAGCTAGACGTACTGGTGAACCAACATGAAATTAAATGGAGTAACAAAAGTCACAGCACGACCATCCATATAAAACAGGATTTATTACATCAAGCTTTCGAGCTGAAACTCTCTTTCTTGAAAAAGAGTTTCAACTCGAAAGTTTGATGTAATAAACCCTGTTTTATTTGCTGCCTGGGATCATCCCACTGATTTGACAGGGAGGACAGGGTGACACCGTGACAGGCAGCAGATATGGGCCAATTTACTAGATGTTCTGGACATATCTGTACAGTTGTGGGGTATGATTCTGCATAGAGCCTACTACCACTCCCAGGATTTGAACCATGGCTGTGTGTGCTAAAAATACAACAGTTCACGTCTCAGTTGAGTGTGCTATTTGGATTATGTTGTCTGTCTTTTCACTGTTTTCTTTATAAGTCTCTCTCAGTTGTACTATGTGACAACTTGTGATTACAACAGTCATTTACAGACATTCCTACACATTTTATTTATGTAGCACAGTGTGGGTAACAGTGCTTAATACAACAGTACTATTAGGAGATTGCAACTCTACATTACCATATGATACCAGAGTAAACACATGCAGTGCAGAAGTTAGACCTTTACTGTCAGGCTATTATGATTTTATTTACATACAACCTATATCAGACTGTACCTGCCATATTCATCTGGTGTATGCAGTACATGCCTTAAATAATACGGGTTTTATACAGGCAAGTAACTTAGTACTACATCTAGATTTATTTCCTATGACAGTACATGCAAGAGTATTACTAACCTGCCTCGCATTGCAACTGCTGCAAACTACAGGCATGGGCTTCCTGGTTCGCATCCCACTCAACTGCCACTGTGAAAGACTTAAGAGGAATATTTAGCCACATCTATCCATCACATACATGAGATGGCAATTATTAAACAGGTAGTGGACTGATACACATGGCTGGGACATCCCCCATCCTCCTAGCCTCTTGGATTCACTGATCCAACAGATCCCCCTTTCTCCACTTTAGGTTGGCATAGTCATGCCTGACCTGCTCACCAGTTCGGGGTATGCCAGTGGCACTGGTAAGGTCATGGGCGAGACAGTCCTAGGTTTCCGCTTTGTATTGGCAATGCTGGTACTGGCCCTGCAGCAGCCTCTGGTCATGTTCTTTCACAAGGAGTCCTGTCATGACTCTGGACTCATGGATGCCCCAGCGCTGTGACCAAAAGTGCCCACCCTCTCCCATACCAATCATTGTGCCTACAGGAGAAAGCCGCAACCAGTTAGGAGATGTATTCCCACCTATTGGGTTTAAATAGGGCCAATTTCCTGATCTGTGCTGTGATTGGACAGTTTTGAAAATGATAAGCTATGGGCAAACCTGCTTACCTGAGGTTGGCATTGCCTAAAGGAGTATACTAATGGGCAAACTGAGTTAGCTGACCTACACATTGCTTACGCCTAGTAAGCTGGGCTGTGCAATGCTTAGTGTTGCTTAATTTTTAATTTGCATACTGTTTGCTTTTTGGCATTGATTTATTATTCATTACCTGTTATATATTTGTTTGGTAGCCATGATTCATGTGTATGTACACTGTATGGGGTCCTTGTGTTTATTAGGGGATTTCAACAATTTATTACAATGACACCTCACATCTGGCATTAATGCAGTACTCCAGTTCACATATTTATATTATGTAGTAGGTTATACAACATAAAACTGTATATCGATTCCTTTCACATGTTCAATTTGATTTTCCTATAGTGAGGATCTGTCTAGTGATACCTCAATACTATGTACTGCTGTGATAGCTTAGTTGTTAACTATTGTGACTATAGTGTACAGGGTCTTACTATGTACTGCTGTGATGGCTTAGTTGTAACTATTGTGACTGTAGTGTACAGGGTCCTGGTTTCAAGATATACAAAGGCTGTTTATTTTGTTTCTGGCCAGAACAGCGGCTGTTGCATACAGAGTGATTAAGACACTTTTAAGCAATTGTAAGCGGGTTTGCGCAATAGTAAGCAATGCTAACCTCAGGTTAAATATGCTTACGGAGAGTTAGCTTTAATATTGCTTAACCTGTGTGAGCATTGCTTACCCCCACACTAACGGGCTTAAACTCACTTACTACTGCTTAAATATGCTTACTCTTGCTTAATAGTACTTTCTCCCACTTACCACCACACTAATTTAGACAGTAATGTAAAATGTTTTTTGGAAGGCAGTGGATTTGGAAACCCTATGGATTTATCACTCATTACACATTGTACCTTCGATTTATATCCCTGATTCATGTGTACATATACTGTATGGGGCACTTGTGATTATCTGTGGATTTTACAACATTATGACAATGACACCTCACATCTGCATTTAATGCAGTACTCCAGTTCACAAATATGTTATTTAGTAGGTTATGCAACAAAAATATTGTTCATAAAGTGATTTGACATGGAAAATGGAATGTACTGGTGTGGGACTCGAACCGGGAATGACTGCTCATAAGGTGAATGCTCTGCCCACTACACTGTTGCAGTACTGCTTCATTTGCATATATCTTGATTGTTATCCTAGTGTGTCATTTAAGCTGCAATAAACATAGTTAAGCAATGGGCAAACCCGCGCACCTACAGTTAAATTTTATCTCTTTGATTAAAAAAAGAAGCTTGTTTATATTTTATATATTAACTATTGCTCTTATAAACTTGGGGGGATGTTGCTGGTGGTATGTGAGCACCTATCAGCGGTCTCACTCATTCTTATTCCTAAACTGCTGTTCTTGCTGCTCTCAGACACACCCCCTGCACTCGTATATGCTCCTTGTCTGTTTAGGAGCTCAGGCAGCGTGCCTTCATTAATATGCCTGGCTCGCTGCCTTCCTGTTCCTAAATGTCCACTTCCGTTCAGGACTAAGCTAGTCCTACATGGAAGTATAGTGAATCCGGGGGCTAGACATCTCAATTCTGATGATACATTATGCAAATAACCTTCTCCATTGTTTTTCCACAAAAATAAAGTAAAGTTATGGGTCTTTGTGACTCTGCATCTGTCCGGTTCCCCTATCCCTTAAATATGGGTTGAACAAGTGCATGTCTCCAATCTTAAGTTATGGGTCTGTGTGACTCTGGGTTTGTCCTGTTAACCTGTCCTTAAATATGAGTTGAGCCTGGGCATGTCTCCAATCTTAAGTTATGGGTGTCTGTGATGCTGGGTTTGTCCTGTTCCCCTGTCCCTTAATATGGGTTGAACAAATTAATGTCTCCAATCTTAAGTTATGGGACTCTGTGACTCTGGGTTTGTCCTGTTCTTCTTTCCCTTCAGTATGGATTGAACAAGTGCATGTCTCCAATCTTACATTATGGCTGTCTGTGACTCTGGGTTTGTCCTATTTCTCTCCCTTAAACATGGGTTGAACAAGTGCACGTCTCCAATTTAGAAGTTATGTACCTACCATAACGTTCCATGTTAGTTGTCTTCTTCTCGCCTTCCTTCTTGCTGGATGGGTTCGAAGCCGATCCTCGGCTCCGACTCGGCCACTCTAAAAGCTCGAGAGCTAGTTCCACCGGCTCGAGGCTTCCCTATATCCCACAATGCTAGGCAGTAACTCCTCAGATCTCGTTTGAAAGCTAAGCCCAGCAAGGAAATTCCATAAAAGGAACAAAAGAAACTCCTCTAGGTCTGTCCAGGCTAGGGGGAAGAAGGGTGGGACGCAAGAAAGAAGGCGAGAAGACAACTAACATGGAACGTTATGGTAGGTACATAACTTCTAAATGTTAAGTTGTCAATCTCGCCTTCATTCTTGCTGGATGGGACCGCGTCCCTAGCACCTTATCCCGAGTGGCCTATCGGAACAGACTCTTGAGTACAGTGGAACCAAAGTTGGCTCGGTCTCTAGAGGCCAAGTCCAACTTATAATGAGAAATGAAGGTATGGGGAGAAGCCCAAGTAGCTGCAGAACAAATCGAATCAATAGACAGCCTATCTTGGAAAGCTATAGAAGTGGCTAAAGCTCTAGTTGAATGAGCCCTGGGTTTGGATGGCAATTGTTGATGTCTGATCTCATACACAAGGGTAATCAACAAAGTAAGCCATCTAGAGAGAGATACTTTAGAAATTGGAAGGCCCATTCTACCTTCTGCATAAGAAACAAACAGTTGATCAGACTTCCTGAATTGTTTGGTCCTGTCTAAATAGTACCTAAGTTGGCGATGAACATCTAAAAAGTGTAACTTTTGTTCTGACCTATTGGAATAATTAGGGAAGAACACAGGAAGTTCAATGGTTTGATTCAAATTTGCCAGTGAAGCTACCTTGGGCAAAAAGGACGGGTTAGTATGTAAGGACACCCTATCCTTATGAAACACAAGATAAGGGGGACAACTACACAGAGCATGGAGTTCAGAGACTCTTCTAGCTGAAGTGATAGCTACTAAAAAGAGTGTTTTCCAAGATAGTAACTTTATTGAACATGAAGCCGCAGGTTCAAAGGGGGGAAGAATTAAGGACGCCAGAGCCAAGTTGAGATCCCATTGAGGAGGAGGATCCCTGATTGGTGGTTTGAGGAGAAAAACTCCCTTTAAAAAGGCTTTGCAGAGTTTGTGAGACATAATGGAGGACTCTGAGACTCCAACATGAAAGTTCGATATTGCTGCCAACTGAACTTTGATGGTAGACGGGGACGAACCTGAGTGGAAAAGTTCGGCTAGAAAGTCTAGAACCGATTGAATGGAAGCAGTGAAAGGATCTATATTCTTTGACTGCGCCCAATAGGAAAAACGTTTCCACTTGCTATGATAAATCTTCCGAGTGGAAGATTTATGAGAGGCTATCAAAATATCTCTAACTGAGCGAGATATCAGAGGAAGCCTGGCTAGAGTTGGAATAGGAGGAACCACGCTGTGAGGTTCAGAGAAGGGAGGGAGTGGTGCAACTGACCCGACTGATGGGTCAAGAGGTCTGGAACTGGGTCCAGATGCCAAGGTTGCTCCAACAGATAACGGTGAAGAAACGGGAACCAAACCTGTCGAGGCCATTAAGGGGCAATAAGGATCATGGAAGCTTTCTGAGCGATGGCTTTCTGTATTAGCTGAGATATCAGTGGGAAGGGAGGAAAGGCATACAGAAGTCCCCGGGGCCAATCGTGTACTAGAGCGTCTCTGCTGGGGTGGCCTGGTTGGGGAAAGAGGGTGAAGAAATCGTCGCACTTGCTGTTTTGGGGAGTAGCGAAAAGGTTGCAGCAAGGACTGACCCCACTTTCGAAAAACTTTCTCCAACACTGAATTCTTCAGAGACCACTCGTGAGGCATGAGAATAGCTCTGCTCAATTTGTCTGCAATCACATTGGACTTCCCGGGAATGTGCAATGCTAACAGAAACCACTGAGAAGAAATCACCCAGTGCCACAGTCTGAGTGCCTCTCGACATAGGGGGTAAGATCTGGTTCCGCCTTGTTTGTTGATGTACCACACTACAGACATATTGTCTGTCTGAATTGCTATAGTTCCCATGGGAAGAGAGTCTTGTAAGGCTTGCAACGCTAGAAGCACTGCTCTCATCTCTAGGACATTTATGTGCAAGTGGCACTCGAAAGGTTGCCACATGCCTTGGACCATCCTGCCCTGGTAATGCCCCCCCACCCGATCAGGGAGGCATCCGTTGTCACTGTAGCAACTGGAGGGGAAGGGACGAAAGATCTCCCTAGGTGGAGCTGGGGAGATGTGATCCACCAAGAGAGATGATTCTTGCACGATTGAGTTATCCGAATAGGATGGGACATTGGAAGTCGTTGGAAAGACCATTGTGTGAAGAGCATCCATTGTGAAATTCTCATATGGAAGCGAGCTAATGGTAGAAGAGGGATGGCCACCGCCATAATCCCTAAAACCTCCAGGATCAATCTGGCTTTGACTTTGTTGCTCTGCAAGACAAGAGAGACCTGTCTGTGTATGTCTGTTATTCTCTGCTCTGTGAGTCTGGCTGACATGTTGACTGTGTCTAGATTTGCGCCTATAAAGGTAATAATACAACAAGGCGACAAGACAGACTTTTCGTAATTTATTGAAATGCCTAGTGTCTGACATGTGTGAAAGGTGTAGTCTCTGGCAAGAAGCAAAAGATGCTTGGTGGGGGCTGTAAGGAGCCAGTCATCTAAATAAGGAAACACCTGGAATCCTTGTCGTCTCAGATGAGAGGCGACCACTGCCATGCATTTGGTAAACACTCGGGGGGCTGTAGTGAGACCAAAGGGCAGGGCTCTGAATTGGAAATGACTGGTTCCCAGCCTGAAGCGGAGGAATCTCCTGGAGCGTCGACTCATTCTGATGTGATAGTGCGCATCCTGGAGATCTATCGAGCACATCCAGTTGCCCCGCCCCAAAAGGGGTAGAATGGACTGCAGCGTGACCATCCGGAACTTTGTTTTCTTGGCAAACTTGTTCAAGTTGCTGAGATCCAAAATGGGTCTCCAGTCCCGTTTTCTTTGGAACCAAAAAGAATTTGGAGTAGATTCCGAATCCTGTTTGGTCTGCTGGAACTGGTTGAATGGCTCTTTTTGCGAGCAGCTTTGAAATTTCTAATGCTGCTTGCTCTCTTTGACTGGGTGGAACGTCTGGAAGGGATTTTTTGGATTGCTTCGGAATGAAAAGGAATGGGATTCTGTAGCCTTCGGAAATGATAGACCGTACCCACTTGTCTTGAGTTAGGGATAGCCAGGCTTCTGGGTACAGCAACAATCTTCCCCCGATTGCCTCCGAAGGTGGACAGTCGGGCAACACCTCAGGGATGCTGAAAGGGCTTGTTGGAAAAGGATTCTCGACTGCCCTGATTCTGCAGGCCTCCTCTGCCTCTAGGATGGCGTCTACCATTATTGTTCCCCCCTCTGCCTCTGGAGGGGAATCGACTCTGTGCGTCAGGCAAATCTCCCTGAGATTGTTTGCGGAACCACATCTTTCCCCCTATCTGGCCTTTGGGGTAAGGCCTAGAAGGAGCAGAAAAATGGACTCCGACGGCAGTGAGAGTTTTGCCATCAGTCTCGCACCTAGTCAGGGTTTCCTTCACTTGAGGACCAAAAAGGGATGATCCGTCAAAGGGGGAATTAGTGAAGGATGCCTTGAAAGGGTCCGCAAAGTTACATAGCCGCATCCAGGCGTGCCGACGCAAGGCTACACCTGTACCTGCCGCTCTACTTGCTCCATCCACCGCATATGAAAGGAGGCACATGGAGGAGTTAGTTATAGAATTAAGGGTTGCCAGCTGAGAGTTCATCCTATCCTGAAAACCCGCAGCTGTTGGGTCCTTTAACATTTCGCTTGCTTCCTTGAGTAAATCCCTCTGAAGACGAGTGAAATGACACAGGTAATTCAGCAAGCGCATAGTAAAGGTCGCTGACGAGAACATCCGCTTCCCGTACCTGTCCATCGACCTAGACTCCTTGTTAGGAGGATGAACAGGCACCGAAGGATCAGCTAACTCCTTCTTGGTGGCCGTAGCCACCACCATAGCATCAACAGAGATGCCTTTGGTTAAAAATTCCTTGTCCTTGGGGGCAGTGATAAATTTTGATGGTCTCCTGGGGGTGGGTTCCACTGAGTCAGGAGCCGCCCAGGCCTTCTTTACCACCACTTGCATAAGGGGGTCAAAGGGAGGGGACACCCAGGAGGTGGAAGGGCGAGAGCCAAACGCCTCAAGATACACCGATTCATCTTCTGAAGGGTTGAGGGCTGGCCAATTCCCCCTCTGTTTTAAGATTTCGAGGATGTCTGCAAAGGAGACATCTTCAGAGGGGGAACGAGGGGAACCTTCAGAATCCTCTAAATCAGTGTCAGAGGTGACAGACTCAGGGGAGTCAATGTGCTTCCTCTTGCACTGCCTCTTCCTAGGTGGCTCTCCTGCTGGGTCAGGAGAGGCCTCGGAAGAGGAGGAGATCCCCACTGGGGAAACTTGAGGAGCTGGCTCTCTACAGTCGGGGATGAGAGTGTGAGTAGAAATCACCAAAGGCACCGTGGAGGGAGGGGCGGAAGGAGCCGACTGTGAAGTTGAACCTGGTTCTAACACGCTCCTCATGACCTCGAAGGCACCCCCGTCAGGCAGAGCCGGAGGTCTCCACTCCGAAAAGCTGAAGACCTCCCCCGGCACCGACAGTGATGGCTCTGAGGCCGATGTCAGCGCCGAAGCACCGAGAGGGAGAGCGGGGTCAGACAAGGGTCCGATGCCACTCGCCCCCTCGGAGCCGACGAGGGAAGTCCGGCGCCGAGATTCTTCCAAGGAAGACATCGGAGCAGACGACAGCACCGAAGACAAGGGTATCGGTTCCGACGCCACCACAGTCTCGGGTCCGAGCCGCCCTGGCTCCGAACTCAGAAGAGTCAGAGGAGGAACATTTTGAGTAATGGGAATAGTTCTCGACTGTTGAGTCAGACTTTGAAGCATCTGGGCCAGTGCCTCGGACTTAAGAAGTCGACTCACTACTCTCTGAAGGTCATGATCCGATAGTCTGGAAGACCTAGAGGAGTGAGATCTATGGCTCCGTTCAGACAGCAAAGATGATGCTGGAGCCGAATGAACGGAGCCGATAGATGGAGATCGGGACCTCTTTCGTGATGTCGGTTCCGACAATTTGATCGGAGCCGACTCAGCTATGTCTTCCTCGGCTCCGGCCCGAGCCGAGGAAATAGTAGGGGCATGCGTTCGAGATTCATCGGCTCCGGCTGGAGCCGATGTTCGAACA
Source organism: Protopterus annectens (assembly GCF_019279795.1). Classification (NCBI taxonomy): domain Eukaryota; kingdom Metazoa; phylum Chordata; order Ceratodontiformes; family Protopteridae; genus Protopterus; species Protopterus annectens. Next base: position 220,455,208 of record NC_056727.1, read on the forward strand.
GCCTTTGGACCCCCAGAGGACGGCTCGGAGACTGGAGCCAAAGGTCTGGAAGGCTTAGAGGGTTTCCCCGAGGATTGAGTCGAGGGACCCTCAGGCTTCAATAAACCCCTTAAAATGAGTTTATTTTTGTGCTCCTGCAGGACTCTAGGGCTGAAGCCATGGCAAACAGCACATGAGTCCTGCAGGTGCAAAGGCCCCAGGCAGTATACACAAGAAGTGTGACCGTCTGTCAGAGACATCTTCTGACAGCACGAGTCACACTTCTTGAAGCCTGAGACCTTCGATTCTTTGGACATGTCCAAAAACAAAGTCAAAGTGTAACCACACACACACACACACACACACACACACACACACACACACACACACACACACACACACACACCGATTACACTTGTAATATTTTTAAATTACAAATTAGTAATTAACTTAAAATTAAAACCCTACAAAACACAAACACTCCAACTACTAAGGTAGGGAGGGAATGGGCCTAAAGCCCAAGGGAATAAATTTAGCAAATTTAGGAGAAAAACTGGGGAAACTTGACTATAAAGGGGAGTAAACTACTTAACTTTGGAAACTATGAGGAAAGCTAACTTAAAAAGGAGGGTCTATCTAAGATATTACTCAATATTTCAACTAACCTGACGAGCCGGTTGAAAAAGCACCTCGATCGCTGTAGCGGCAAACGAGATCTGGGAGTTACCGCCTAGCATTGTGGGATATAGGGGAGCCTCAAGCCGGTGGAACTAGCTCTCGAGCTTTTAGAGTGGCTGAGTCGGAGCCGAGGATTGGCTCCGAACCCATCCAGCAAGAATGAAGGCGAGATTGACAACTTAACATCTTAAGTTATGAGTCTCTGTGACTCTGGGTTTGTGCTGTTCCACTATCCCTTAAATATGGGTTGCACACATGCACATCTCCAATCTTGAGGAATCTCCTCATACTTTAATGACTTGATGAATAACAAATACAATGATACTGTAATTTCATGCCAAAGTGTTCTCAGGTCATTGTTTCTGATTCTATTTCATCCCTGTACTTTGTGTCTAATGTGCGTATTTATTTTTCAATGTAATTTAATTTAATTTCAACATCAAAGTTAACGGGATATTATTAGCACAATTTCTTTACCACCTTTGTGCAACCAAAATTGTTCTGAATAACATTTTGATAAATGTATTTAATGTATTTATTTGTTGTGTTGGAGAATATATTTTACATTCTGCACAATTTGTTACTTTGTAGGTTTTCAGTCCTACCACATTGTGTGTGTGTGTGTGTGTGTGTGTGTGTGTGTGTGTGTGTGTGTGTGTGTGTGTGTGTGTGTGTGTGTGTACATATATGTGTATATATATATATATATATATATATATATATATATATATATATATATATATATATATATATATATATATATATATAAATATAAATATATATTATTTATGGCTATATAGATATATTGTAGATGTATATAATTTTCTATTATAGGTTCATAGGATGATACTAGGCTATTGGCCCAGAGGCCCTTATAAGACTTGCCAAGAATTTCACCCATGTTCTCTCAAAGTCAACACCTGTTTCCCCTGTCCAGCAGGGGCACAGTTGGGATCCCATGGGTATATTTTCTGTTTCCACTCCAGTCATCCAGGTTCCTTTTAAAGAGGGCTAGAAAGGTACTCTGCTTGACATTGAGAGGGAGTCTATTCCACAGATGGGGAAGTCTTTGGGGCACAAATCTGTCCCGCCAACAAGTTCTATTAATGTCACAGACCAGGTTAAGGCCTTGCGTGTGGGTTGCACGAGTGGAGTTTGTCTTATGGGTAAGCAGGAAAACTCCATCAAGGCTGGGTCTGAAATGGCCTTGTATGCCAGACACAGGTCACCTCTGAGCAGTCTGTATGAGACTGAGTAGAGGGACAGGGGTTTTAGCCTATCTGTATAGGATATGTGTTTGAGACCCTGGATTTTCCTGGTCAGGAACCTCTGTTGTCTCTCCAACTGCTGCATGTGCTTGGCAAGGTACATGCTGAAGGGGGCATTGTACTTGATAATGGGTCTGATAAGGGGAGTACAGGGATATTTTGACCTCCTTGTTCCTGGATGAAATACAGTCATTTATAATGTGGGCCATGTAGAAATCTTTCTGTACAAAAGAGGCAACATCATGGTCAAAAGTCAGGTTGCTAGCAACCTGTGTGCCTAAGTCCTTCACAACAGATTACATGATTAATACATTGTTATTAATGTGATAATTAGTGGGGATGACATTTTCTGCAAAGAGGATAATGATGCATTTCTTGGCATTCAGTTTGAGGCCATGCTTCTGGCACCAGTCATTAGTTTGGGTAAGGCCCTCTTGGAGGATGTTCATATCACTAGGGGAATTTAAGACGGCACCCAGCTTGCATTCGTCTGCAAACCTGGTCAGCCAGAGACCACTGGTTTTAGCTTGCACCTCAGAAAAGTATATCCCAATCAGTAGAGGCCCCAAGACCGATCCTTGGGGTACACCACTCGTTACCAGTCTACTACTAGAGGTGGCTTTCCCTACTTTGACTGAGTGGGTTCTATCAGTGAGCCAGTTAGCTACCCATCTGGTAACATATGGGTTGATGCCTAGCTGGGAGAGTTCATCTATTATGCCCGAGTGAGGAATAGTGTCAAAGGTTTTGGCAAGGTCAAGGTAGGCACTGTGCACTGTCTTCCCCTCATCCATGTCTTTGGTGACAGTTTCAAAAAAGTTAACCAAGTTTAACAGGCATGAGCTCCCTTTGACAAAACCAAACTGTGTGGGGTCAAGCTTTTGGAAGTTGCCAATGTCCTTGTTTATAAGGTCCATGATGATGCATTCCATGGCCTTGCAGATCAGGCTAATTAGGCTGATGGGCCTACAATTACCTGGGACAGTGGAAGCTACACCTTTGTGTAGAGGGATGACAGTGGCTGTCCTCCATTCAGCTGGGATGAAGTTGGTGCTCAGGCTTTGGTTGAATAGGGTGTCTAATGGAGATGAGAGCTTATGCCTGAGTTCATGCAGGATGCAGCCAGGGATGTTATAGGGTCCTATGGAGACTGTATTTTTTGCCTTTGAGAGGGCAGGTGCTGGGGATATCCTGGTTTACTGATGGGGGGACGGGGGAGGGGGGGTGAAGTTTTCACTGAACCTGTCTGTTAAATAAAATAAGATTTCAATACACAGGAGGTTCAGGTTAAAAAGTTTACTAGTGTACACCAGGAGGCAAAAAACATACAAGTACAGAATTTTGTCTGACATGAAACAGGAAGCACACAATCTTATATAGGTTTAACATTTAAGCTATGCCCACCTTACTGACGTGATATGTCACAGGGCATCTACATCACTTTAGGTTACAGTCCTCTATTCATAAAACGGTTGATGCTGTATATTTAAAAAAAAACTTTTCCTCTAGATACAATACGGCCTTGCTATCCAGCTGGTCAGACATAATGTCTTTCTGTAAAGTTACTTCTTCAATGTTTCATATCAGTTCGAATACAATAGCAGCTTCAGTCTTTTAATACATGTCTTTGTTCTCTGTTACACTTTCTCACACAGCTGCGTGCTATCTCAGTAACACATATACAAGGCCAAATCATTCCAACAGGAAAGAGCAGAAGATTTCATTATTTCACACATTTAATTTCCTGACCCAGCAGATAATCACTTGTGAAAAGCATAAACATTAAAACTTGCTAAGCTAGCATTCTGCCAGGGTCAAAGATCAGCTTTGCTTCAAGCCACACTGCAGTTTAAAAACTACTTACATTTACACATGAATTAATCTGTACTGCCATCTACAAGTGGTCTCATGGGTGGGTTGTGGACATCCTTGTGGATTTTAGGGATACCAAACAAGCACGGGAAACGAGGGTAAGTTGTTGATAAGTAATTGTATGTGTGTTGTGTTACCCTACCCTCGATGAACATTTCCTCAATGTGGTCTTTGATTGTGGTGTACGCTTTATTTATTTCAGAATGTGAGCTGGTAGAATATGAAGGACTGTCCAACAGGCTAAACATCCTATCTTGATAGTCAACTTCATCAAACACAACAAGACCCCCTCCCTTGTCCGGTTTACAGAATCTAATATTCTGAAATTTAATCCAGTCAAGGCATTCCATTTCTTTTTTATTATTAAAATAAACACTCGATGTTGAATGGTGTGATGTTTTGTTGAAGATTTGACGAATGTCTAATTCGCAAACCAGTTCAAAAATTTGTAAAAGGGGATGGAGTGGGGGGTTGTAGGTACTAGGAATCCAAAAATTATTGTCGTCAAGAGGATAAGAGCCTCCAAACAGCAAGTTCAAGTTAAGCTTCCTAACGTATAATTTTAGGTCTATAATTGATTTGACCAGATCTGCTTTCTGAGCTGGTACGTAAGTGTACCCTTTGGACAATAACTCAACTAGTTCAGGTGTAATATTTACAGTAGAGAGGTTGTATACATTAAAATCACATTGTTTGTTCATGAGTATAACAGGAGTGTTAGCAGTACTTTCATTACAAACAGCAGACATGTTATGTGAATTTGTCTCAGTTGTTAAACAAGGGTCACATTGCCCATCAGTAAACCCTGGTGTAGTAACAATGTCAACTTCAAGGCAGTCTCTCAATGGACTGTTGGCGATGGCTTGATGGATCCCTACTGTCTCTGCTTCTGCTTGTTCCTCTGGTGGGAAAAAGCCGCCTGTTGTTTTGGCTTTGCCCCTAAAAAATTAGCATTGTTGGACCTAAGATTGTAATGCCCAGTTTTTTCATTGTTGTTGTTACAAGAGTGATCTAATAGGTCATAATCTGAGTCAGGTGGAGCATTAGAACAGTCAACGGATGGACCCAGAGGACGACCTGCCTGAGCAGAGTTCACATTTGTAGATGGTTCACCATTATTGGGTTGAACGGGTTTGACATTCCTTTTTGGGGGCTGCCAAACTTGTGCTGATGGAGGTTTAGGATAAGCTGTCTCATCCTTATAAGCCTTCAAGTCTCTGTCAATTTTCCTAGTTTTATTGTTTTTCAGTTTACCAAGGTACTGCTCAATACTAGAAAAAATCCTGTTATATTCATATTTATAGCGAATAAACTCTGAGTCCAATTTAATAGTTTCATCGAGTTCTGACACTTGTCTGCTCAGAGCTTCGACCAGTATTGCATAATGTTTGATCATTAAGTTAAGTAACTCAAAGCCTTGCCGATCAAAAAGTACAAGAAGGTCCTTATGGAACTGTGAATTGACTACCAGACCAGTTGGGTATTAATGGTGGCGAAGGCCTTTGGGAACTATCTTGAGTTTCAAACATTCTTGAAAGTACGATATCTCTAATTGAGTCTTTTTTAGTTTCACTAAAATGTTGTCAAAGTTTTTAAGATTAGTAAAAATGTTGACCTGCTCACCTTGGTACACTCCAGTCGTTGAAGGTAATTGATCTAATGCTGTAGAAAAGGTGAAGTTGTCAGTCAACCAGTTGTTAATGTCCGGGATTCGGGTAACCCCTGTGTCGCTTACGCGAATCACAGACTCCGAACGGAAGTTAGTAGATGTATCACGCTGCTGGTTAAGAACTATAGGTAGTTCCAAGGCTGGAATACTCCTCTGCCCACAGTCAATGTTGAACTGGTCTGTAAACTGTAAATTATCAGACCCAATGACTCCACTCGCTAATAGTCGTGCCTCATCACTGAAAGGCCGCAGGTTACTAGACACTGCAGCCAAAGGTTGAAGCACTTCTCCATTCGGAGCTAACGGTACTGCCGTACCAGTTAAAGTAGATGTATTTAGAGGAGGAGTCTTAGTAGTATTAATTTGCCGTTCAAGATTCTCCATACGGCCAAAAAGCGAGTCTAGTCGTGCCATCAAAGTGGTCAGGACTTGGTTGTTGTTACTGGATTCGGTAACACCTCCAGCTGGTTGGTCATTGCTGATAGCAGCATTCCTAAAAGCTTCAGGAATATCATCCAAAGATGTGCTTAAACTGTGGGAAACTTTCTCCGACGCCATAAACAAACTTGTAAAGTGAACAGGCAAAACAGACTACTGAAAAACAAAATAGAGAAGAAACCACACAGTAGCACAGAACGAAATGATAAAGCGCTTTTCGTTTATTCCAATAAACAAACTTCTTCAGATCAAGAAAAACAAAAAGTCACAGCTTAAATACTCTCTGGGCTAATACTTACAAAGTCAATTAACTACTTAAAGTGAAAGCTGACTTACAAGACACGCCCTATTTGCAAACACAACTAGACTAAAAACTGCTTTTAAAGTAAAAGCTAAAAATCCAAATAGTCAGACTAAAAGTACAACTAGCGTTGTCTATAAAAAATGTGTAAATCTAGCCAACTACCAAGCTAGTGAGGCAAAGAAATAATAATTACAAGTGCATAAAAACTCCACTGGTGTTTGTAAAACTGAGTTAATACAAATACATATGTTAGTGTACTAAACTGTGTATGTTGAAGCACATCAAGTGTGCTGAACATAATTGGTAATAAGTAAAGTATCAAGATAAAACTACAAATTCTCAGCAAAAAATACTCAGCAAAAAATACTCAGCAAAAGATACACATAAGGTTGGCAAGGCTTTGAGTTACTTAACTTAATGATCAAACATTATGCAATACTGGTCGAAGCTCTGAGCAGACAAGTGTCAGAACTCGATGAAACTATTAAATTGGACTCAGAGTTTGTTCGCTATAAATATGAATATAACAGGATTTTTTCTAGTATTGAGCAGTACCTTGGTAAACTGAAAAACAATAAAACTAGGAAAATTGACAGAGACTTGAAGGCTTATAAGGATGAGACAGCTTATCCTAAACCTCCATCAGCACAAGTTTGGCAGCCCCCAAAAAGGAATGTCAAACCCGTTCAACCCAATAATGGTGAACCATCTACAAATGTGAACTCTGCTCAGGCAGGTCGTCCTCTGGGTCCATCCGTTGACTGTTCTAATGCTCCACCTGACTCAGATTATGACCTATTAGATCACTCTTGTAACAACAACAATGAAAAAACTGGGCATTACAATCTTAGGTCCAACAATGCTAATTTTTTAGGGGCAAAGCCAAAACAACAGGCGGCTTTTTCCCACCAGAGGAACAAGCAGAAGCAGAGACAGTAGGGATCCATCAAGCCATCGCCAACAGTCCATTGAGAGACTGCCTTGAAGTTGACATTGTTACTACACCAGGGTTTACTGATGGGCAATGTGACCCTTGTTTAACAACTGAGACAAATTCACATAACATGTCTGCTGTTTGTAATGAAAGTACTGCTAACACTCCTGTTATACTCATGAACAAACAAGGTGATTTTAATGTATACAACCTCTCTACTGTAAATATTACACCTGAACTAGTTGAGTTATTGTCCAAAGGGTACACTTACGTACCAGCTCAGAAAGCAGATCTGGTCAAATCAATTATAGACCTAAAATTATACGTTAGGAAGCTTAACTTGAACTTGCTGTTTGGAGGCTCTTATCCTCTTGACGACAATAATTTTAGGATTCCTAGTACCTACAACCCCCCACTCCATCCCCTTTTACAAATTTTTGAACTGGTTTGCGAATTAGACATTCATCAAAACTTCAACAAAACATCACACCATTCAACATCGAGTGTTTATTTTAATAATAAAAAAGAAATGGAATGCCTTGACTGGATTAAATTTCAGAATATTAGATTCTGTAAACCGGACAAGGGAGGGGGTCTTGTTGTGTTTGATGAAGTTGACTATCAAGATAGGATGTTTAGCCTGTTGGACAGTCCTTCATATTCTACCAGCTCACGTTCTGAAATAAATAAAGCGTACACCACAATCAAAGACCACATTGAGGAAATGTTCATCGAGGGTAGGGTAACACAACACACATACAATTACTTATCAACAACTTACCCTCGTTTCCCTCCTTGTTTGGTATCCCTAAAATCCACAAGGATGTCCACAACCCACCCATGAGACCACTTGTAGATGGCCGTGGTTCTCCTACCTATCCATGTGCTAAAATCATTGACAACATTTTACAGAAATACTTGGTCAACTTTCCACAGATCTGCAAAGATTCTTGGTCATTCCTTGGTAAAATTAACAAGTTAGATTTCAACGCAAGGTACAATTTTCTTACTATTGATGTTAAAGATTTGTACACCTGCATTCCCCAAGACATAGCAGTGGACTGGGTAGAGCAAGTGCTTAGATCTAATGGTAGTAGTGGGAATGAGTTGGTTCTGGTTCACGAATTGTTGGACCTGGTCTTGTCTAACAATTTTTTTACATTTGACAACAACTTTTATTTGCAAAAAACTGGAGTAGCCATGAGCTCCCCTTGTGGGGCCAGTGTTGCCAATCTAGTCATGGCACAATGGGAACATGATTACGTGTCCACTAACTGCCCATTTAAAGACCAGGTGATTTTTTACACCCGTTACTTGGACGATATTTTTATCCTCCTGGACGGTGACTTGCCCACGAGTGAAGCGTTAGTGGACTATTTTAATTCAACTACACAGTTTTTGAAATTCACTGCTAGTTTCCATACTGAAGCCATCCCGTACTTGGACATTTTACTTTCTAAAGACACTAGCTTTCACAAATATACAGCTAATATATATAGGAAAGTAACGTACTCCTACTCATTCCTGCACTACACAAGCTGTCATCCTTTACATCAGAAGCGGGTGATCGTCAAAGGTCAGCTAGTGAGGGCAGCCCGCATTATCACATTGGATAGTGATTTTGCCAATGAATGTGGACACCTAAGGAATATGTTTTTACACCGGGGTTACCCACATGAAATGTTAGACACTATTATAGAAGAAGTGTCGTCTAAGCGTCAGTGTCATTTTTATAAACCAATCTTGAATAGAGAATTGGTTCTTATGAATGACACTGAACCCTCGAACACAGACTTAGTAAATGTCCACACAAGTAGGCATCCTTCTGAATTTTTTGGTGTCACATTCATAACAACATACAGTCTCAATAGTAGTGACTGTGTTCAGGCACTACATAAAAATTGGGACTTACTCAAAAAGGACAACACAGTACACCAAAAACTTGGTAATCACCCATTGGTTGTTTATAGAAAGGCAAAAAACCTCAAAGCCCTCCTTGAACGACATAATATCAAAAAAACAATGACAGCTGGCATGTTTAAATGCCAGGCGTGTAATTTTTGTCAATACATCTTGGAATCCAATAGATTTAAAGTTCACGATTACGAATACAAGTTGAACCTAAGAGCTAACTGTAACTCAAGAATGGTGATTTACTTAGCTATGTGCCAAACCTGTACAGCTTTCACGTGGGCAAAACAGAACGCCTCACGTGACCGCATTTATGAACATACTTATGCGATCAGGAAGCAGAAACTTGATAATGCACTAGCAAAACACATTTCAGTTTATCCCAACCATATGTTTAAATTTTTGATTATTGACCAGATCACACAGGACTTCAGGGGTGCTCCTCTCCCACTTAAGTTAGAAGAGCGAGAGCTGTTTTGGCAAATTAGACTCAACGCATACAGTTCACCAGGTCTGAATGAGAACTGTTCTTTAAGTAGTGTACTTAAACTTAGGAGCCTTAATAGGTAGGCTGTGTCAGGTTACCTTCCACACTAGCATGACACAGTTATTCTAATGCTCTTGAGCACCTTGGTTCAGTGACCTTATGTGTATTTTTTGCTGTGTATTTTTTGCTGAGAATTTGTAGTTTTATCGTGATACTTTACTTATTACCAATTATGTTCAGCACACTTGATGTGCTTCAACATACACAGTTTAGTGCACTAACATATGTATTTGTATTAACTCAGTTTTACAAACACCAGCGGAGTTTTTATGCACTTGTAATTATTATTTCTTTGCCTCACTAGCTTAGTAGTAGGCTAGATTTACACATTTTTTATAGACAACGCTAGTTGTACTTTTAGTCTATTTGGATTTTTAGCTTTTACTTTAAAAGCAGTTTTTAGTCTAGTTGTGTTTGCAAATAGGGCGTGTCTTGTAAGTCAGCTTTCACTTTAAGTAGTTAATTGACTTTGTAAGTATTAGCCCAGAGACTATTTAAGCTGTGACTTTTTGTTTTTCTTGATCTGAAGAAGTTTGTTTATTGGAATAAACGAAAAGCGCTTTATCATTTCGTTCTGTGCTACTGTGTGGTTTCTTCTCTATTTTGTTTTTCAGTAGTCTGTTTTGCCTGAGACCTATACCTGGCAAGCAGAGCAGCCCTGCACAGGAAGAGGACCCCCAGTACTGCTCATTGGTCTAAAGGAACCCATGGTGGGCAGCACAGACTGCCACAACAGAATCTGCCAGTAGCAGGGGAAGCCACTGGTCCAGGTACACATCCAGGAGCTAGAATTAAATTTTTTGAATGCAACCAGTGGGGCCATGTGGCATACAGGTGTCCACGGAGGCAAGGTGGAGAACCAAAGTTGAGGGAGCCAGTAAGTGGGAAAGACAAAATACCAATAGTAGGTTGTCTTGAGACAACAGGGGTACTAAACTACCACCCTGCAGATGTCCTGAGAGGGAAGGATTTGGATGAGGCAGTACCATGTACTTATGCAGTTAGACTCAGTGAGGCTAGGAGACAAGCATGTGGGTCTGGTAGCCTGGGGGAGACCCAGACAGACTGCATACTTGCAGCCAAGACTGGTGAGGTGGTTACTTTAGGGAGTGAGCTACACTGTAGCAGTGAGACTGAAGGTGAGCCACAACTGCTTGCGGGTACTTATGGTCCCTTGGACAGAGTGACTGTAAAGGTAGAGGTGAGTAGTAGTACCCAGGCTAACAGTGAGGCACCACTGTCAGAAGATGCCAGACTTCCTGTGGAAGGGGAGCTGGGTAGGGTTACAAGGAGAGAGTTGCGACAGGCTTAGTTCTCAGACCCTACATTGCAAGGCCTGATGCAGGTAGCTAGAGTGGCACCTGATTCTCAAGGAAAGGGGGAATCTGTATGCTGGGACAGAGGGTTACTATACAGAGAGTGGACCCCTGAGGGAGGGCTAGAAGGTGAAAGAGTGCCTAGAGCCTACCATCTGGCATTTCTAGCCATAGCCCATGATATTCCCTTTGCAGGTCATATGGGCATAAAACATACAAAGAGACGTATTATGCAAAACCTCTATTGGCCTGGAATTTCCAGAGATGTAACAGGGTACTGCAGGACCTGTGAGCAGTGCCAAAAGGTAGGCAAGGCAGGAGACAAGGTGAGAGCTCCTTTAATGCCTTTGCCTGTGATTGAGGAGCCATTTCAGAGGGTAGCTATGGATATTGTGGGTCCTCAGAGTACCACAAGTTCCACAGGGAAAAATTATATCCTAGTGGTAGTGGAGTATGCTACACGATATCCTGAGGCAGTGGCTTTGTCCTCCATTAAGGGAGAGAAGGTTGCACATGCTTTATTAGAGATTTTCAGCAGGGTGGGCTTCCTAAAAGAAATACTGTCTGACACAGGTGCTGATTTCATGTCAGACTTGCTGGCCTGCCTGTAGAAGTCCTGTGGGGTGAAGCACATGAAGACCACCCCCTACCATCCCCAGACTAATGGTCTTGTTGAGAGGTTAAACTCTACAATCAAGTCCATGCTACGGGCATTTGCAGATCAGTTTAAGAGGGACTGGGACAAATATTTGCCCCACCTGTTGTTTGCTTACAGAGAGGTACCCCAGGAATCCACAGGTTTTTCACCCTTTGAGTTGCTGTATGGGCATAGGGTGAGGGGACCTCTAGATTTAATTCGAGATGAGTGGGAAGGTGAGTGCGAGTCTCAGAAGGAGTCTGTTGTGGCATACATCCTAAACCTCAGGACAAGGCTCAGGGAACTCATGGGCTTGGCCCAGGAGAACCTGGCAGAAGCCCAACAACAGAAAAAGGTGTGTTATGACAGGAATGCTTGAGCTAGAGAGTATGCTGTGGGGCAGCAGGTAATGGTTCTCATTCCTGTCAGACACAACAAACTGCAAGCAGCTTGGAAGGGACTCTACAAGGTGGTAAGAAAGGTAAGTGATGTTAACTACATGGTGGAATTGCTAGGCAGATGGCAGGGGCACAAATTGTACCATGTTAACATGATGAAACCTTACCATGATAGGAAGGCCCTTGTGCTGAGCATTTGCAATGGATTGCAGGAGGAGTCTGAGTGACATCTGTTGACTGATCTCCTCAGTGAGGCTCGGGCTGACACCTCAGTGGAAGGGGTAGCAATGTCCCAGCAGCTATCTCCTACCCAGGTTCGAGAAATCCAAGCAGTGTTGCAGGAATTTGGGGATATGTTCACTGGGAAACCAGGGTGCACCCACCTGGTGCAGCATAAGGTCAATACAGGACCCCAAAGGCCTATTAGGCAGGCACCTTATATAGGGTGCCTGAGAGAGTCAAACAGACTCTGAGGGAGGAGGTACAGGAGATGTTGGAACTAGGGGTGATTCAAGAGTCCAACAGTCCCTGGGCCTCCCCAGTGGTGCTGGTGCCAAAGAAGGATGGCAGCACCAGGTTCTGTGTGGACTACAGGAAATGAAATAGTCACACAGAGTCGGATGGTTACCCCATGCCTAGGGCAGATGAGGCCCTAGAGCAGCTGGGTGGGGCTAAGTATCTTACAACCATTGATCTTACCAAGGGTTACTGGCAGGTGCCCTTGACTCTCAGTGCTAGAGAGAGAGAAGTCAGCCTTTGTGACTCCTTTTGGCTTGTATGAGTTACAAAGATCCCCTTTGGGATGAAGAATGCCCCAGTGACTTTCCAGCGGCTGGTAGATAATATCCTAGCAGGAGCAGGAGGGTTTTCCCTTGCTTACCTAGATGGCATTGTCATCTATAGCCATTCCTGGTCAGAGCACCATCAACATGTTAGGGAGGTGCTGGGCAGACTACAGAGGGCAGGGATGACCATTAAGCCTAGCAAATTTCAGGTGGGTATGGCAGAGGTCTCCTACCTAGGACATAGAGTGGAGAGTGGTACGATAAGGCCAGAAGCTACCAAAATGGAAGCCATTCAGGCATGGCCTGCACCTGTTACTAAAAAGCAGGTGAGGGCATTTTTAGGGACAGCAGGGTACTACAGAATGTTCATCCCCAGTTATAGTACCATAGCTGCTCCCCTCGTAGACCTGACAAGGAAGAACGGGCCAGATAAGGTAGTGTGGACCCCAGCATGTGAGTAGGCATTCCAGAAGCATAAAGAAGTTTTGGGAGGACCCCCTGTGTTAGCCAGTCCAGATTACAGCAAAGAATTTGTTGTGCAAGTGGATGCTTTGAACCATTGGGTGGGGTCTGTACTTAGCCAGATTTCTTCAGAGGAGGAGGAAGAGCACCCAGTGGTTTATCTCAGTCATAGGCTCCAACCCAGGGAGGAATGCTATGCAGCTGTAGAAAAGGAACGACTAGCCATAGTGTGGGCATTGCAGAAACATCAGCCTTATCTGTATGAAAGAACATTCATTGTTATGACATATCACAGCCATCTAATATGGTTAAACAGAGCCAGCCAGCAAAATTCCAATTTGCTAAGATGGAGCCTGGGGTTGCAAGCATATGATATGTCAGTGCAGCACTGCAGTGGGATTAGTAATGCCAATGCAGATGGGCTCTCAAGACAGGGAATGGGGTGAGGTACACTCAGATAGACCTAGCCCTCTCAAGCAGCGTTTATCAAGGGTCACTTGAAAAACTAGCTTGAGTTCTCCGGGAGGAGGGGGATATGTGAAGACTGGTAGTGAAGGGGTGAAGGCTGCCAACCTTGTCAAATAGAATTTGATACATAATTCTGGCATTTGTAAATATAAATATAATATACAGGCTTGTTTCTTAAATGAAAGAAAACATTGTAAAATGTGAACTTCAAGGTTGTAGCAACATTGCCATCTGCTGTAAGGAAAACTAAGCCAAGCATTTCAAATGTTCTTTGAAATTAAAATTATGTTTTATATGTCCTTTGAAGTTAGAATTTGGAGTTGATGAGTCTGGAGTAAGCATGCTGCCAATTGTTTTAAGGCTAACGTTAATGACCAAAATGTACATGTGGAATGTCCTTTATTGCTCTAAGTGTAAAAGAATGTAAATACAGTTTTGGTGTGGCCTGGGAACCAGGAAAGTGTAAACAAATGATGTAATGTTTTAGCAGAACTGCAGTTTCAATTTAAACAGTGAGAACCAGAGATTATTAAGCATTTTTGTCTTGATATCCATCTCATCAGTACTCTGCCTGTGTCTTAATTACGTTATTTCAGAAGTATGTTTCCTTGTAGTAATAACTAGGAAATTAGAAGAAAGTTAAGTGTTTTTCTGTTATGTCAGAATTGTACTACTGATTTAAGTTTCTGTGTGATCTCTGAACTCTGGAATAGCACTGTGGTGTAGTAGTATTGTCTTGTGTTTTAAGTATTTATTATTAAATATTTTAAAAACTTTTTACCTGTGGCTGGTTTGTGTAGAGATAAGTAAGCTCTAGAGTATATTGCATGCTTATAAGTGATCTGTCATAAGCCCTGCCAAAGCCCTAAGATTGCTTAAGTTACACTACTATTGGATAATAATATTGCACAGTAATAATTGGACACCCTTTTAATGGCCTTTGTGCAGCTGATAATTATTAGCTGGTGGTGGCAGTAATTACTACCGTATAGTCTGGCTAAAGGGGCACAGCTGGAGAATCTGTGTTAGCCTTTCCCAGGAGTGTCTGTGAAGTTGTATAAGTACTTATCTCAAAGTGTGTGGGTGTGTGTAAGCTACTTGGGCAGGGACACAAAGCACTGGTTGGACAGAGAGGGTACTGGAGGTTAGCTTGCCAGCTAGGCTGAGATCTGGACCCTATAGTTGTGCCAGTGGGGAGTCTTATTGGGGACCTGGAGAGCAAGGGAGCAACCAGTACCAGACTGACTGTGATCTCTGTGTGCACGTAAGGGAAATTGCACTTTACTGTGTGTATTTGTTATCCTTTCCTCATATATGAGACGCCCTCCCTGGTGTTGGTGGTGAGGATTGAGGCTCCTTGATTGATGGGCCAGGGTGCGGCCATCACAGGGTGTATTGAGAGTGTGTTACTTTTCTTGTTTGAGGGTGTTCAATGCAATATAAATTTTTGTTAGATGTGACATATGCTCAAAGATATCTGACAAGAAACAACTATATTAAAGATCAACCTGCCAAACATTAGTGAATGCATGGAGCACAACAGCTGGAATTGGACACTTAAAAAAACTGTTACACATAAAAGGTGGGAATAATAACTTTTTAACATAATGGCATTTTCTACATTACCTTTAAATGTAAATTGTCTCACATATACATACAAAAAAGAAAGAGTAGTGAACTATATTAAAAACTGTAGAGTACAAGTAGATATACTACAGGAGCAACATTAGGAAAGAACAGAGCATGTGAATATGATAAAGAAAGAAAGAATTTCAGGATGGTTATTCCTCAGAATACTAGGGCAAAGGAAAATAGGAGTATTTATATTACTTGCAAGAGGAGCTCCAATAGTGATATAAGAAAATAAAAATGATAATGGTAGATTTGTAGTACTAAGGGGCTACTGGCAAGGGAGGAGGATTACACCAACATGTATTTATATTCCACCTAAAACTGCTATAATGGAGTTTAAGAAAATTCCAAGAGAAGTAATCAGCTTTCAGCAGGGAATATTACTTATAGGTGTGGACTGGAATTTGATTTGCAGCAGTGAAGATGTATATGGGGGGTCCAGAAGGGAAAATCTAACAAAGGAGAGTAGATTTTTGAAGAAATTTATGAAAATATTCAGCATGGAAGATGTGAATTCAGTAGTAGGTGTTCGGAGTGAATTTCCGTATTATTCCCCACGATACAAAAACTTGGCTAGGCTAGACAGAACTTATATTTCACAGGAACATGCACATTTAATTGAAAGTTTTGATATGGATCCAATAACTGTTTAATATCACGTGCCAATAATAACTAAAATAAAAATGCAGGATAATGAAATAAAAATGAGACACTGACGCTTCCTCACCTATCCGTTGAAAAGAGGGGAATTTAAGGAATGTGTAGTGGAAATTATTCAGGAATTATTAGAGAAAGTAGAAATTTCTTCTGAAAACATAGCTAGGGAGTAGGACCAAATTAAAAAGGAGTATAAAAATAGGGAGGAAATAAAAAAAGAGAGATACGGTTAAGAAGTAACATAAATTATTTAAAGGAACTGACAAAAGTTAAACTGTTGCAGAATAGGGGGAATCTCACAAAACAAGAAGAGGAGCAATTGTGGAATGCTAAACAGAAAATAAAGGATTGCCTCAATAATATGCATGAGTTTAGAAAGATTGTTGTTAAGCAACTGTTTTTTGATAATAACTCTAGAGCACAAACACTTTTATCATAATGACTTGGGCAACAGAAAGTTGAAATGGTTGTCACCAAGCTTAGGGAACATATAACAGGGAACATAGCAAGAGATCCTATAGTGGCAGTAGAAATATTTTGGAAATTTATTGGAAATCATGTACAAGGTTCTCCGGTTTGATCCTCGGCTGGGGTGCCTTCTGTGTGGAGTCTGCATGTCCTCTCTGTGGTCGCGTGGGTTTCCTCCGGGTGCTCCGGTTTCCTCCCATATCCCAAAGACATGCTGTAGGTGGATTGGACACTCCAAGTTGGCCCTAGGTGTGAGTGTAAGTGTGTGTTTGTGTGTGCCTTCTGTGGAAGGTCGGGTGCCGGTCTGGCAACTCGACACTGTAAAACTCCACTGCCAATCATGAGCGGACAGGTGATCCACTATGGCAACCCCTAACCGGGAAAAGCTGAAAGAAGAAGAAGAAGAAGAAGTTTGGAAATCATGTACAAGCAGACGAAATATGGAAACCAAGAAAAGATACAAATGGGAATGTTTATAGATGAATTAAATATGCCAAAGTTAGAGGTAGATGAAGGTCAATTACTAACAGTTAGGATAGGGGGAGATGAGATAAAAAATGGTGATGATTAACCAGTCCACAAGAAAGTCCCCAGGAATAGATGGTATTCCTGTGGATGTTTAGAAGCTATGAAGGAAAAAAATTGATAAAGATCTGGAAGGTTTTGTTTAACAGTATTTTAAGAGGAGAAGACTCACCAACATCCTGGAAGAAAGTGGTGGTGGCTGTAACACCTAAAGAGGGTAAAGACCCATCAGATCCAGCTTTACACAGGCCATTTCAGTCCTAAACCATGACTGTGCAGTGTTTATGTCTATAGTAGCTAAAAGAATGGCAAAGGTAATGTCAAACTCGATAGATATGGATCAATGTGTTTTTTGTGTTGGGGAGGCAAACATGTGACAACATTAAGAGAACTATGATCATCCAGAGGGAAGCAGAATGTGAGAAAATACCACTGCTGTTTGGTGGGTCTTAATGCAGAAAAAGCATTTGACAGAGTAAGCTGGGAGTTTGTGAGTAGGGCAATGGTAGCATTTGCATTCCCTGATAAAATTATAAGGTTGATTAGGAGGATATATGATGGATTTGAGGCAACAATTAAAGTGAGTGGATTACTCTCTGATGATTTCTATTTGAGTAGAGAAACCAGGCTGGGGTGTGTTCTTTCTCCTTTGTTATTTGCTTTATATTTAGAACCACTGGCAAAGAAAATAACAGACTCAGAAATTCAAGGATATAATTGGTATGGTAGTCAAGAATAGCTGGCTGTATTTTCAGATATTATTTTATACCTGATTAAACCAGAAAAGAACATTTCAGTGCTATGAAATATTTTGAGACAGTTTCAAGTCTTTTTAGGGTACAAAATTAATGAAGCTAAAACAATAGCTGTAAATTATGTACTCACACACAAATTGGTTCAGCAATATCTATATTTATGGGGACATGATAAAATGAAGTACTTAGGAGTATGGATTAAAAAGGATTCAGGTATAGCAGCTAAGGATATGTGGGAACAGACTAAGCAAAAGATAATTCAGAAACTAAGGATAATACAAAAACTGAGAAATTGGATGCTCCATGTTAGTTTTATACACAGGTCAGGCATATTTTTTATTTCCAGAGGAGAAGCTGTGGATAACAATTAATAAAGAGTTGAAGGATTTTATCTGGGATGGGAAGACAGCAAGAATCAAGTGGGATAAGCTGATTCTTTCAATAGAACAATGCAATTTGGGATTGCCTGATTTGAAGGGGGTGTTTCAGAGCTACTCGGTTAAGGCTCCTATACATAGCACAAGTAGAAAGTTATAATTCAAAGTGGAAAGGTAAGATGACAAAACAGGGGGTAAGTTCAAGAAAGAAGGAGACACTGGCATTTTGGATACAATTCCTTAAGAATAATAACAATAACCATACAGACTATTAAATTCATAAAATAGCAGAAAGTATTCTAAGAATTAAGTCACCACCAGAATGGAAAAAGGAGATTCTGATGATAGGGATGACTGCAATTAGGGATAAAGACAACAGGTAAGAGGAAGATGGAATTTATTGGAGAAAACTGGCAAAAGAATCAAGGTGTTGGGAACAAATAGAGAAGGAAAAGTAATAGGATGGAAATATGCCAATAATTCATTTGGACTGCATGCTAGAGATTGCCCTCCCTATCAAGGATTGATATCACAATATAGACAGAGAGAAATATGGGGATCCTAAGTGAAAGACCAACACTGGTTTTAATAGAATCTAGAACAGAACTTGCTGTTAAAAAAGGAATAATTTGTACGGCATATAACATATTGCTTGATAATTATAGGTATCAATCAGAGGAGGTTAAAAACTATTGGGAAGAGAGATTGGATAAGCAATTCACAAAGAAACAATGGGGGGGATACATGTATGTCTCCCATCTATGCAACAAAGTCTAGAAGATTTAGAATTTTTGCTTGGAAGTGTTTACATAGGTATTTTTATACCCCAAGTAGACTCAAATGAATTTTTCATCAGGTAGATAGCAAATGTTGGAGGTATGATAGGGAAGAAAGAGTTACTTGGGAACATATTTTTTTAGAAGTGTAATGAGGTGGCAGACTTTAAAATTCCCTGCAGACTACTTTATCAGAAATACTGGGTGAGCATTCTGGTATAACTAAGGAAATGTTTTTTTCTAAGCTATGATACAGAATCAGAATTGTCTAGACATATTAAGGCAAGGCCTTGCAGAATCTAATTATGGTGGCTGCCAAAAAAAGCAATTATTAGAAAATGGAAATCAAAGTCTAAACCAACTGTACTAGTAGTAGTGAATATAGTAACACAGAAAAAACAACTAGAAATTGGATCTTTAGAAAAGGGTAGGAGCAAATTACATAGAAAAATGGGAATTGTGTGAACAATCCATTCAAAGGAGGAAAGAGGTTTAAAAGAAGGCAGGACTTGAATGCGTTATGTAATGTTTGGCTAGATTATAAGTGATGTATAATGTTTACAACTAAAATTATGTTAATATGGTTTGTTTTCATTTATATAAATGTATGCCTATGCCATAAATGATAATTTAATAAAAGTGTTTGTTGTTTAAAAATAAAAGTAAAAACAATGCATATCAAAACACAAGAACATCTAATGCAAAATAAATAACATTTTAATTATTTCTAAGAAATAATGGTGAATATACAATTAAAATTAAGTGACATCTTTGTATTAATCAGAATAACATAAGATAACATAAGCCCACCCTGTTTCAATTGGCCATATAAAGTTCAAAGGTTCAGACTGCAGGCTAAATGTTCTTTCACATTAACAGTTCTAAAATGGTGCTCCTCTGTGTGCAAATAGGGAAATAGAAATTGCTGTTGGTTATTAGAGAAATAAAATGTCATCTGCTTTTCTTATATGGCTCATTTTGGTGACACTACTATAGTGTAATTGCTCTTCCTGAGTAAAGATAATGTTTTGCTCTGACTCAGAGAAATGTAGATGAGAAAAAATATATATAAATAAAAATAGTAAAAGAAGAAAAAAAAATCTGGAGATATTGCATATATAAAGAGAGGCAGGTAAGGTTACATTTAGGTACCAAATATATGGTTAGCAGGTCTTAGTTAACAGGTTCTATCAGCCAATGTTCAGATGAATGTGTAAATTACGTATGTGCAGGTATTGTGACACTACAGGTAGCATTGTGGATGCTCTTATTGTACTGAGGCCAGGTATGAATGAAGTGTTATTCATGCAATATGTAACTCTTGAGTTTTAACTCATTCTCTCTAGTACAGCTCTTTGAGTTTGTACCTTTAACTCCCCGTGTGTGTGGCTTCAGTCTTTAAAAAATGAAGTTATCACCTTACAGTTCTAACAAATACTCATTGATAGAGGTCAAATATCAATTCAGTTGTGTTTGCCATCATGTATGCTTCAAGATAAAATATTCTGATACCTTGTATGCAACATCATTTTGGAATTATTAATGCAAATATGAACAGGCAATATCTGACACCTAGAAGAGCAGTAGGAGGTAACTGCAGAAACACCTGAAGGAGCACTCAGCTACAGTTAAATGGCATGAGGTTAAACTGACATGGTTGCATGTTTTTGAAAAGAACTGAAATTGCAGTATTAATTCTGCTGCATTTGTCATAGCAACACCACTGTCATTTAAAATTTCTATTAAATAGTGCTGAAAAGCATATGCATATCTCAGCATGTCTTGGCTGTGACACGGTTCCCTTGCTTTCTCTTGTGTAAAAATAGTATAAATATATCTGTATGTGTGTAAGTATGAATGAGTTTGTGGACAGGATATTCTCCCTGCAGTTTGCAATGCTGCTAAGACATGTGAAGGAAAATGTATCAAGTGGAGGTGCCTTAAATGGTATTCAGAAATTTGAAATTACTAATAAGACTTCAAAATTACAGTTATAAAACAAAACTTTATATATATAAGCATTGCTATGTTTCCTGGGAAACAACAATGTTATATAAGTTTAAAGCAGATACAAGTGTGTCTTGTCACTGATGCAAGAATGTCATATCACAATACAAGTATTACTTGTCACTGATTATCTTTAAAACTACATTTAAAGTTTTGGTATACACCACATGCTGTAGGCTAAAAGATCAATGCAACATATGAAACAATAATTTATTTAGGTTATATGATGGTTTACATCGTTTATGTAATATTTAGAGTTTTGCTGTATTCTTGTTTTTAATAAGAATGTATATTCTTAATTGTAAACATTTGTGAGTATGCCAAGAGAACAGAAAATAATTTACTATTTTGTTTTCCTAATGTTTTCACTACATGCTCATTTGTCTCTGTGAGAAAATTAAGATGCAACAAACCATGTTCACAGTCCTGCTTCATGAAGGTATATACCATCACTATAGTTTACTAATTATTAATTAGTTAATTAACTATTAATAGTATACTATTTATTCATCACTATAGTAGGTAAAAATCAAGCGGTCAAGGAAAAATGGTAAATTTGAAATGTTCTGACTGTGTCATATCAAAATATATGTTTGACTAACTATGGAGTATTTTATAACTGTAGAATGGCAAGCAAACGACTACAGTAAGATGTTCTATATCAAATGTTTATGCTAATCAGAACTACCTAAGATTTGAAAAAGCATCCCAGAAACTAAGAATGTGCATGTTTATAAATTATGTTCAAGTATTTCAAAGTGTTCATTAAATCTAATCCATTTTCTATTCATTTTGCAATGAGTGTTCAGATACTTACTTATTAGCAGTATGCACAGTCAGAGAACGTTACCCTGACTGCAGTGATGGACAGAGTATAAAAAACAGTTGCACTGCATGCAGTTTGTATGTAATATAATTTGCATTTACTGTTAATAACTTGCCTCTCAACTGCCTCTACTTTTGCCTCATATTCTGCCCTCACTCTCATGGATTTGTTTATTTATTTTTCTGATGACTCACTGAGGATTGCAATCAGCTACTGACATCAGCCCATAGAGTTTTATACTTACAGTTGTTTAGACAGTGTATGCTGATGCAAAACCTGATACTCTGTTGATATTTTCAATAAATTATAATATTTAAAAAGTGCCCCTAATTTTATTCAGTGTTCCTCCTGTTGTTTCTTTGTCTAGAATTCTTGATCACTGTGGATGAGAGATTTGATTAATAGTAAAAGCAGAAATACCACTAGAGTTCAGCAACAAACAAATGGTTGCATTTCATTGTTACACAGTTTTGTTCTACATTTGTGCTAGTACTTTTCTGAATGCCATACTTTTCAGAGTCTATAAGCTGTTATTTAAAATATGCACATTTCAGTACGTACACAGAGATACAATACTACAAGTTCCACAAACTAAAATCAAGCCATAACCAAGAGACATTGTCACCGATTGACAATGCAATCAGTAAAGCTATATTAAACATAGTCTCTGAAAAAGGCTCAAGTGTTCATTTCATTACAAACTTTTTTTCAAGAGGCTGGGGACAGTTCATAAAGATATTTCATACAAGTAGATAAAATAAAATGAGTTCTGATTAATGTAGTTATCTCATTGTTTGTGAGGATGTAAAAGTGTAATTTGCTTTGCATTTTGTTTTCAAGGGAGGACAAAACATTGTAGAAATTTAATAAGAAACTTACCTTGCAGAAATAAGTAGTCATCTCATGCTTTAAATAATAGTACAGTGGCGTCTATTGGGAAGTAGAAGGATGATTAGCCTTAAAATATTATTTTCAGTGGTTTCAATTATTGCCTTATTACACCCAGATAGTGAGACAATAATGTATAAAGCATATTCAGTTAAACAGTTTGCACAAGCACAACTGCAAAAAAGTAAGTACCACCTTACAGCCTATTTTCAATGAATCTGCTTGCTAGAGACATTTTTTTTCTGAGTTTATAAAGACCTTATCTAAATTGTAACTTAAATCAGAAATAATATACATTTTGAATTCAAAGTTTCATTTGCTGCCAAATACAAAAGAGTTTCACTGACACATTTATAACTCAGTAAAAGTCTTTTCTTGAAAATTGTATTGGTAGTTAAGTGTTTAAATTCAAACAGAATTGTTGCAAGTATACAACTGATTCTCAGATCTGTATAAAACATGACTAATGACATTAAAAGATTAATGTATAAAATTTGCTTATGGGGAAAAATACTTGTGTAATAACTGATTACAAATAATAGTTTAATAGGCTTTGCTTCAGTAAATTTGATAAAAAATAATAAAAATGTTATATAAAAGTTAGCTACTGTGTGTGAAAGCTACAGCAAATAATTATTTAAGTGGTTAATTTAGCAACAGTGTAGTAAAAAGACTACAACAGATCTCCTATCAAACTGTTCCAGACCAGCTATTTTTTTTTTCAAAAATCTTTATTGACAATAATTTTAACTAATACATTGGAAATCACATAACAGTAGCACTCAAGCATTCACGAGGGTGAAATATTAAACAATATATGATTATAACAAGCAGAATATAACAAACAACAGTTAAGAAGAAATAAACTATGTACAAGCATGCTAATTGCCCATATTGTTAAGCATGATATTTAACTTTGTATGATAAAATGAAGAAAAATTGAAAGGGGAAGAATCTGATACACTTGTAAGCCCAGACAAAAAAGAAGCAAGTATCGTAAAAGACTGTCAACATGATATAGCAAGAGAAAAAAACCTAAAGCCCAACCAAAAAGCCTTCACAGAAAGTAGGAAATATTATTATAAAAATATATTAAACAAGGTTTCCCAATATTCAGTAAATTGTGGGTGGCATTTCCAAAAGTACATTAGATACTATATTGTATAGTCATTTGTGTGAACCCTTTCCATGTCATTACAGCTCTGTCTTTCCAATTTAGGGTGATATAGAATTTAATTAGAGGAGCAAATACAATGATTAAAATATGATTTCTGTAATTTTGTTAAGCCTAAAAGAAGAATGTACAGCATAGTAAATTCCAGGAAAGGGTGGCCTTCTCATATCTCATTTTTTGTAGTTGAACCTTAAGTGAACACCATAACTTATAGGCACATTTGCAACTCCAGGAAAAAAGAAAGATGTAGGATATTTGGTTATAACAGTACTGGCAGAATGGGAAAGAGGATGGGTAAAATGCATTAATCTTGGCTGGGGTGCGGTATGCATTGTTCAAAATCATTAGATGGGTATAATATAGCTTTCTAAAGGAAATCAATTTTGAAGTTGTTTGATTGGAGTGGGTTGTGATGCCCCTCCACTGGACCCAGTAATCAAGGAGCCTCAGTCCTCACCATTGGCAACAGTGGTGGATGCACACTGGGAGGATAACAAGTACACACACAGTATTTCCAGATGCAGCTCTCTACATCAAGTGCAATTCCCTTAAGAGCACACAGAGACCACAGTCATACCGAGACTGTTTTCTCCCTCTTTTGCCAGATCTCCAACAAGACTCACCACTGCACAGTTATAGAAATGAGATCTCAGCTGAGTGCCCAAGACCTCCAGCACCATCTCTGTCAAACCAGTGCTTGTGTCCCTCAGCCACAATGAAATGTTTAAAATATATTTAATAATAAATAATAAAAGAACAAGAAAATACTCAGTATATATTCACAGCGACATCCGAGTTAAAAATCACAGGAAATATTTAAAACAACATTGCAGGTTCAAATTGTTTTATCATGGTGTGGATGGGAGGAGAAATGGCATAGGAGTTATCCTGAAGGAACAGTATGCTAAGAGTGTTTTGGAGGTGAAAAGAGTGTCGGATAGAATGATGTTTATGAAGCTGGAAATTGATGGTGTAATGATGAATGTTGTTAGTGCATATGCTCCACAGGTTGGGTGTGCGATGGATGAGAAAGAAAAATTTTGGAGTGAGTTGGATGAAGTGGTGATGACTGTACCCAAGTGTGAGAGAGTGGTGATTGGGGCAGATTTCAATGGGCATGTTGGTGAAGGGAACAGAGGAGATGAGGAAGTGATGGGTAGGTATGGTGTTAAGCAAAGGAATGCAGAAGGTCAGATGGTAGTAGATTTTGCGAAAAGGATGGACATGGCTGTGGTGAATACGAACTTTAACAAGAGGGAGGAGCATAGGGTGACATACAAGAGTGGAGGAAGATGCACACAGGTGGATTATATCTTATGTAGGAAGGCCAGTTTGAAAGAGATTGGAGACTGTAAAGCGGTGACCGGGGAAAGTGTAGTTAGGCAGCATAGGATGGTGGTTTGTAGGATGATGTTGGTGAGCAAGAAGAGGAGGAGGAGTGTAAGGGCAGCACCAATGATCAAATGGTGGAAACTGAAAAATGGTAATTGTGAGGTGGAGTTCAGGGAAGAGTTAAGACAAGCACTGGGTGGCAGTGAAGAGTTACTGAATAGCTGGATAACTACATCAGAGCTAGTAAGGGAGACTGCTAGAAAGGTGCTTGGGATGGCATCTGGACAGAGGAAGGATGACAAGGAGACATGGTGGTGGAATGACGAAGTACAGCAGAGTATACAGAGAAAGAGGTTAGCAAAGAAGAAGTGGGATTGTCAGACAGATGAAGAAAGTAGACAGGGGTATAAGGAGATAAGGTGCATGGCAAAGAGAGAGGTGGCGAAGGCTAAGGATAAGGCATATGAAGAGTTGTATGAAAGGTTGGACACTAAGGAGGGAGAAAAGGACCTGTACCGATTGGCTAGACAGAGGGACCGAGCTAGGAAAGATGTGCAGCAGGTAAAGGTGATAAAGGATAATGAGGGAAACACTCACAAGCGAGGAGAGTGTGTTGAGCAGATGGAAAGAGTACTTTGAGGGGTTGATGAATGAAGAACATGAGAGGGAGAGAAGGTTGGATGATGTAAGGATAGTGAATCATGAAGTGCAATGGATTAGCAAGGAAGCAGTAAGGATAACTATGAAGAGGATGAAGAATGGAAAGGCTGTTGGTCCAGATGACATACCTGTGGAAGCATGGAGGTGTTTAGGTGAAATAGCAGTGGAATTTCTAACCAGATTGTTTAATGAAATCTTGGAAAGTAAGAGGATGCCTGCGGAATGGAGAAAAAGTGTTTTGGTACCGCTTTTTAAGAATAAGGGTGATGTGCAGAGCTGTAGTAATTACAGAGGGATTAAATTGATCAGTCACAGCATGAAGTTATGGGAAAGAGTAATGGAAGCTAGGTTAAGAAGGGATGTGATGATTAGTGATCAGTAGTATTGTTTCATGCCAGGAAAGAGCACTACAGATGCAATGTTTGCTCTGAGAGTGTTGATGGAGAAGTACAGAGAAGGTCAGAAGGAGTTGCATTGTGTTTTTGTAGACTTAGAGAAAGCATATGACAGGATGCCTAGGGAGGAGTTGTAGTATTGTATGAGGAAGTCGGGAGTGTCAGAGAAGTATGTAAGAGTTGTACAGGATATGTACGAGGGTAGTGTGACAGTTGTGAGGTGTGCGGTGGGAGTGACGGATGCGTTTAAGGTGTATATGTACGAGGGTAGTATAACAGCGGTGAGGTTTGTGGTGGGAGTGACGGATGCATTTAAGGTGGAGGTGGGATTACATCACGGATCAGCTCTGAGCCCTTTCTTATTTGCAATGGTGATGGCCAGATTGACAGACGAGATCAGACAGGAGTCCCCATGGACTATGATGTTTGCAGATGACATTGTGATCTTTAGTGAGAGTAGGGAACAGGTGGAGGAGACCCTGGAGAGATGGAGATATGCTCTAGAGAGAAAAGGAATGAAGGTCAGCAGGACTAAGACAGAATACAGGTGTGTGAATAAGAGGGAGGATAGAGGAATGGTGAGGATGCAAGGAGTAGAGTTAGTGAAGATGGATGAGTTTAAATACTTGGGATCAATAGTTCAGTGTAATGGTGAGTGTGGAAGAGAGGTGAAGAAGAGAGTACAGGCAGGACGGATTGGGTGGAGAAGAGTGTCAGGAGTGATTTGTGACAGACGAGTACCAGTAAGAGTGAAAGGGAAGGTCTACAAGAGGGTAGTGAGACCAGCTATGTTATATGGGTTGGAGACAGTGGCATTGACAAAAAGGCAGGAGTTAGAGCTGGATGTGGCAGAGTTAAGATGTTAAGAGTTGCACTGGGTGTGACGAGGTTGAACAGATTAGGAATAAGTATATTAGAGGGTCAGCCTAGGTTGGAAGGTTTGGAGACAAAGCCAGAGAGTCAAGATTACGTTGGTTTGGACATCTGCTGAGGAGGGATGCTGAGTATATTGGGAAAAAGATGCTAAGGACAAAGCTACCAGGTAACAGGAAAAGAGGAAGGCCTAAGATCAGGTTTATGGATGTGGTGAGAGAGGACATGCAGGTGGTTGGTGTGACAGAGCAAGATGCAGAGGACAGGAAGAAATGGAAACAGATGATCCGCTGTGGGGACCCCTAACAGGAACAGCCAAAAGAAGATAATGATGATTGCAGGACAGTCTCAAATAAATAAAAAATATATAAACTAAGCTTTGCTATATTCCTGACTATATCTAAGAGAGTTACTATACCCTAGAAACTTACTTACAGAGCAAGGCAGATGTTGTGGTAAATGGTTCTTGTCAGGTCCATGACAGAATATAGAATGGTCTGTCTCACTAAGACAGTCCTCAAATTAATATCTCAAATATTACTGCTGTGATAGCTTGCAGAATGACATAATTTCTTGTCACGTAACTCTTTCCCAGGTGAAACCCCCACTGCTGGAAGCTTAGCAGTACTTAGCATCTACCTGTGAAAATACATAGACTTCAGATCTTTGGCAGATATTAGAAGTCATAAAATAATTGCATTCCTTCCAACTTTCAGTTAGTAATTAGTTCAGTTCAAAGACAATTCAGAAAGCTTCTCAGCACAGACTGTGTGTATCTTTTTGCACTGAAAAATGAAAGATACCATATTTTACCGCGTAGCCATAAAGGAATTTAATTTCAGCTATTTTTCTGAAGTTAACTTCCCTTATTCCAGTTTCCACTATTAAAATATATACATTTAAACAGTTACAATAGCACATGTCCATGTCTGTTCTCTTCCAGTAGGCCCACTGTGGTTACATTTTAAACACAAGCACTTTACAAAATACCTTTTTAACACACATCTGTACAAGCCTAGTTTGATATACACTTGACATACAGTTCTAATACAGTTGTAACACAAGTATCTTATATAAATCATGTTGATATTCACAAATGACATATAATTATTTACAAAATTCCAGATAGCCTTGCTGGCAGTATCTCCCTTTGTCACACTGTTTCCCCCCACCCCGAAGACTCAAGCTAGTTTTTCAAGTGACCCTTGAGAAACATTGCTTGAGAGGGATAAGCCTATCTGGGAGTACATTACCCCATACCCTGTCCTGAGAGCCCATCTGCATTGGCATTGCTAACCCCATTACAGGCTGCACTGTCATATCATATGCCTGCAACTCTAGGATCCACCTTAGTGGCTTAGCATTTTGCAGGCTGGCTCAATGTAGCCATATTAAGGGATAGTATTCTGTAACTACAGTGAATTTCCTTCCATACAAATAAGGCTGAAGTTTCTACAGTGCCCGCACTATGGCTAGACATTTTTTTTTCTACAGCTGCATAGCATTCCTCCCAGGGTTGAAGCCTATGGCTGAGATATACTACTGGGTGCTCTTCTCCCTCTGAGGAAACCTGGCTGAGTACAGCCCTCACCCCATGGTTTGAAGCATCCACCTGCCCAACACATTCTTTGCTGTAATCTGGACTGGCTAACACAGGGGATCCTCCCAAAGCTCCTTTAAGCTTCTGGAATGCCTGCTCATATGCTGGGGTCCACACTACCTTATCTGGCCTGTTTTTCCTTGTCATGTCTGTAAGGGGAGCAGATATGATACTATAACTGGAGACAAATGTCCTGTAGTACACTGCTGTCACTATGAATGTCCTCACCTGCTTTTTGGTAACAGGGGCAGGCCATATCTGAATGATTTCCACTTTGGCAAGTTCTGGTCTGATCTTACCACTCCGCACTCTACATCCCAGGTAGAAGACCACCTTACCCACCTGACATTTACTGGGCTTAATGGTCAACCCTGCCCTCTGTAGTCTGCTCAGCACCTCCCTGACATGCTGAAGTTGCTCTTGCCAGGAATGGCTAGGATACGATCTACGAGTCTCTGGAAAGTCGCTGGGACATTTTTCATTGCAAAGGGCAGCTTCATAAACTCATATAAGTTGAAAGGAGTCACAAAGGTGGACCTCTCTCTAGCACTAGGAGTCAAGGGCACCTGCCAGTAACCCTTGGTAAGATCAATAGTGATAACATACTTAGCCCCACCCAGCTGCTCTAGGGCTTCATCTGTCCTAGGCATGGGGTAAGCATCTGACTCAGTGTGACTATTTAATTTCCTGTAGTCCACACAGGACGTGGTGCTGTCATCCTTCTTTGGTAGCAGCACCACTGGGGTGGCCCAGGGACTGCTGGACTCCTGGATTACCCTTAGTTTCAACATTTCCTGTATCTCCTCCATCAGAGTCTGTTTGACTGTCTCAGCCACCCTATAAAGTACCTGCTTAATAGGTCTTTGGGTCCTGTATCCACATGGTGCTGCATCAGGTGGGTACACCCTGGTTTCCCAGTGAACATGTCCCCAAACTCCTGTAACACTGCAAATATTTCTCAATCCTGGGTAGGGGATAGCTGCTGTGACACTGCCACCCTTCAAATGAGGTATCAGTCCGAGCCTCACTGAAGAGATCAGTCAATAGATACACCTCAGACTCCTCCTACCATCCACTGCAGATACTCAGCACAAGCACCTCCCTATCATGGTAAGGTTTCATCATGTTAACATGGTACAGTTTGTGGCCCTGCCTCCTGCCTAGCAGTTCTACCATGTAGTTAACATCACTGACCTTCCTTACCACCTTGTAGGGTCCCTCCCAAGCTGCCTCCAGCTTGTTGTATCAGACAGAAATGAGAACCATAACCTGCCGTCCCACAACATACTATCAAGCTTGAGCATTCCTGTCATTCCAGACCTTTTTCTGCTGTTGGGCTTCTGCGAGGTTCTCCCAGGTTAAGCCCATGAGTTCCCTAAGCCTTGTCCTGAGGTTTAGGACATATGCCACAACAGACTCCTTGTGGGATTCACACTCACTTTCCCACTCATCTTGAATCAAATTAGAGGCCCCCCTCACCTTATGCCCATACAGCAACTCAAAAGGTGATAAACCTGTGGATTTTTCGGGCACCTCTCTGTAACCAAACAACAGATGGGGCAAATATGTGTCCCACTCCCTCTTGAACTCATCTGCAAATGCCTGTAGCATGGTCTTTACTGTAGAGTTTAACATCTTCACCAGACCATTAGCCTGGGGATGGTAGGGGGTGGTCTTTTGCTGCTTCACCCCACAATGCTTCCACAGACAAGCCAGCAGGTCTGGCATGAAATTGGAACCTCTGTCAGTCAGTATTTGTTTTGGGAAACCTACCTTGCTGAAAATCTCTAACAAAGCATTTTCTACCTTTTTGCCTCATTGGAGGACAGAGCCACCACCTCAGGGTGTCTGTTAGCATAATCTACTACCACTAGGATTATACTTGTCTCCTGTGGAACTTGGGGTACTCAGAAGCCACGCAATATCCATAGCTACCCTCTGAAATGGCACCTGAATCACAGGCAAAGGCATCAAAGGAGCTTTGACCTTGTGTCCTGCCTTGCCTACCTTTTGGCACTGCTCACATGTCCTGCAGTACCCTGTTACATCCCTGGAAATCCCAGGCCAATAAAAGTTCTGTATAATATTTCTGTTTGTATGCTTTATGCCCATATGGAAAGGGAATGTCATAGACTATAGCTAGAAGTACCAGATGGTAAGCTCTGGGCACTACCAACTGCTGTATTCTCTCACCATCTAGCCCTCCCTCAGGGGTCCACTCTCTATACAGTAACCCTTTGTCCCAGTATACAGATTCCCATTTTTCCTTGAGAATCAAGTGCCTCCCTGGCTACCTCCCTCAAACCTTGCAATGTAGGGTTGGAGAGCTGAGCCTGTCTCAATTGTCTCTTTGTAACCCTTCCTAGCTCCCCTTCCACAAGAAGTTTGGTATCCTCTGACAGCGGTGCCTCACTGTCAGCCTGGGTACTACTACTCACCTCTGCCCATGCAGTCACTCTGTCAAAGGGAAAATCAGTACTCACCGACAGCTGTGTCTCACCTTCAGTCTCACTGCTACAGGATAGATCCTTCTCCGTAGTAACCACCTCACCAGTCCTAGTTTCAAGTGTGCAGTCTGTCTGGGTCACCCAGGCTACCAAACCCACATACTCATCTCTAAGACTGACTGAGTGTAACTGCATGCAGACAAGATCCTGCGCTATCAAAATCATTCCTTATCAGGACATCTGCAGGGATATCAAACTCATCTACTTGCTTGCTTCCTTTTCCAGCCTCCCAGTCAAGGTGGACCCTAGCCAAAGGTTTTGGAATGGGGTTCTTCCTAAAGCTCTGACTGTTTTAGACTGCCCAAGCAAGTAGTACTCCTCTTTACCCATTGCAGGCTTGACAGGCTTAGGTCAGTGGCTGTGACTCTCTTAGCAGTGGCCAATTTCCCATCTAATAAGATAGGATATAACCTCTTGTGGTAGTTTAGTACCCTTGTCATCTCCAGACAACTTACCACTGGCATTCTGTCATTCCCACTTACTGGCTTGCCCACCTTTTTTCCCCACCTTGCATCTATAGACATCTATATGCTACATTGCTCCACTGGTTACATTTAAAACATTTAACCATTGATCCTGGCCATGTACCTGAACTAGTGGCTTCCCCTGTTACTGGCAGAATCTCTTGGGGCAGTTTAGGCTGCCCAACATGGGTTCCCTTAGACTCATGTGCAGCACTGGGTATTCCTTTCCTGTGCAGTGCTGCACTGCTTGCTAGGTATTAGTCTCCCTTTTCTCAACTTATCTATGGTATTACATTCCATATCTCCCAACCAGATTCTCATGTCCTCACACAAAATGCTAAGGGCTTGTTCCCTCACCAAAAGGTCTGCCAGCCCTTCAAAAGTGGTGACCTGACACCCACCCACTCACTTACCTATGAAAATAAGTGCTCAGTTCAGCAATATATACACAAATACTTTCATCTGCTTTGCGTCTATGCTCACAAAACTTTTTTCTGTAAGCTTCAGGTGTTAACTTACTACACTGTAATGAACAATTTTTAACTGCATTATAGTTTAAGCAATCAGTATCAGACAATTTAGAAACAACAGCTACAGCTTTACCATGGAGTAAGGGGGTCAGGAACCATACCCATAGCCCTTGGATAACATTACACTGTTTACAAACCCTTTAAAACATATTAATTAAAGCTATCAAAATTATCACCCTCTGTAAATTGTGGAAGAAATTTACTGACCTTTATTGCTTCTGGGGTTTGGTTATTCCCTTCCACATTACCTCCATGACCCTGGCAAACAGTCAGCATCTCCTTTTCATGTTGCGTCTGCCTCTCATTTTCTTCAGCTTCCAGACATCTCAGTCTCTCTGCAGATTCTATTTCCAACAGTTAGGCCTCCAGGTCAAGTCTCTTTAACTCCAGTTGGATTTTTAAGTCCTCTGAGGCAAAGATGAACTGTCCATTTTCTGAGAGTTGTACATCCCCAAGGACAGTCTGGTGTTCTCCTGGTTGCTGGTCTGTGATGCAGCTGTGGTTAAAGCTGCAATCATTTCTTCTTTGGTAAGGGTGGCATGCCCAAGTCCTTTGGTTCTCAGCCAAAGGTTCCTTTTCAGCTTGCCATAATCCTCTGCTGACTTCCTTGCCTGCTCTCCCTGACTAACTAAGCTAACTAAAAAAAAGAAAAAAAAAGTAAAACTATCGTGATATGTAAATCTGAATGTCTACCATGTGGCTGTTTGAGAGTACAAATACCTTCTTTAATGACCACTGTTTACAGGCTACAGGAGTACAATATCCACACCACTGAATCCTAATATGTGATGTGGTGATCCCACTACTGCCCACCAGTAATGTGATGCCCCACCACTGGACCAGTAATCAAAGAACTTCAATCCTCACCACTGGCAACAGTGGTGGGCATACACTGGGAAGATTACAAGTATACATACAGTATTTCAAGATGCAGCTCTCTGCATCAAGTGCAATTTCCCTTAAGAGCACAGAAACCACAGTTCAGTACCGGGCTGGTTTCTCTGTTTTTCTGCAGATCCCCAATAAAACTCCCCAGTGGCGCAGCTATAGAGTTGAGATCTCAGCTGAGTGGCTAAGCCAAGACCTCCACCACCCTCTCTGTCCAACCAGTGCTTCATGTTCCTGCCCAAGTAGCTGACACACACAGTCTTTGAGGTTTGATCTACACACACACACACACACACACACACACACACACACACACACACACACCTGGGAAAGGCTGGCACAAGTTTACTAGCTACGCTCCCTTTAACCCAGTCTATCAGGTAGTTATCACTGCCACCAGCCAACTCCTTATCAGCTACTTTAAGGCCCTTAACAAAGGGTGTCCAATCTTACTGTGTAATATTAGTATTAATACATATAGTAGTTTGACCAAGTGCAAGGCTATTAGGAGTGGCCCACATGGTGTCAACAAATAAATATGCAAGTACTCTCAAAACTTCAATATCTACACAGATCAGTCACAATAGAATGTTTAAAATATATTTTATAATAAATAATAAAATACCAAGAAAATAGTATATATTCACAGTGATATCAGAGTTCAAAATCACAAGAAATATTTAAAACAACATTGCAGGACAGTCTCAAATAAATAAAGAAAAATATCTAAGCTAAGCTTTGCTATATTCCTGACTATATCTAACAGAGTTACTATACCCTAGAAACTCACTTACAGAGCAAGGCAGATGCTGTGGTGAATAGTTCTTGTCAGGTCCAACACAGAATGCAGAATGCTCTGTCTCGCTAAGAGACTCCTCAAATTAATATCTCAAATATTACTGCTGGGATAGCTTGCAGAATGACATAATTTCATGTCATCTGACTCTATCTCAGATGAAACCCCCACTGCTGGAAACTTGGCAGTATTTAGCATCTACCTGTGAAAATACATAGACCTAAAATCTTTGGCAGATGCTGGAAGGCATAAAACAATTGCATTCCTTCATACTTTCAGAGGTAGTAATTAGTTCACTCTGAAGATAATATATAAAGCTTCTCAGCACTGACCCTGTGTCTCTTATTGCACTGAAAACTGAAATATACCATATTTTACTGTGTAGCCATAAAGTAATTTAATTTCTGCTATTTTTCTGAAGTTAACCTCCTGTATACCAATTTCCACTGTTAAAATATATACATTTAAACAATTACAATAGTGTATGTACATTTCTGTTTTCTTCCAGTAGGCACACTGTGGTTACATTTTAAGCACAACACTTTATAAAATACATTTTTAACACACAGGTCTGTACAAACCTAGTTTAATATACATGTGACATACAGTTCTAATACAGTTATAATGCAAGTATCTTATATTTCTCTATTAACCCTTTGCCCACTATATACCACCTTTTACCTCTCCCAGCTCACTTTCTTCTCTCTGTCCTCTACTCATATTTCTGAAAAGAAAAAAGCTTGTCTTTTATCTGTACATAAATGTTTTACTTACATGTTTTTTTTTCATCTGAAATGCCTGTACTTTTAATATGTTTAGACTACATGTATCTCACTTTTGTAAATTACTACCTAGGATTATTTTTTTATTTATTTTTTAATAATTACCTAGGATTGTTTGACGTTTAAAGATATGCAGGTAGGTGTGTGTGTGAATGGGTGTGCCTTCTTTGATGGTTGGGCATCGGGCTGGCAATTTGGCGCCGTAAAAATCCACTGCCAATCATTACCGGATGAGAGTTCTACTGTGGCGACCCCTAACAGGGAAAAGATGAAAGAAGACACAGACACACACACACGCACATACACACACACACACACACACACACACACACACACACACACACACACCTAGGATTGTTTTTTTTTTTTTATCTGTACATAAATGTCTTACTTACATGTTTTTTTTCATCTGAAATGCCTGTACTTTTAATATGATTAGACTACATGTATCTCACTTTTGTAAATCATTACTTAGGATTAGAAATTTTATGACTTTTTAACAAATTGTATATTATCTCTGTAATTTTCACTGTTCTACAGCTTTATTTACTTTGCTACAACTATTGTAAAATTGTCTATATCCTGTGGAGCTTTTCTCCCCCGGCCTCCACTGAAAATGGGCTCTTCCAGGCCCAATGGACTATCCCAGTCATCAAACTGTAATAAATAAATAAATAAATAAATTATATAAATCATGTTGATATTCACAAATGACATATAATTATTTACAAAATTCCAGATAGCTGTTCTGGCAGAATCTCCCTTTGTCACAAGGGTAATTTGAGTTGGGGAGATTGATGGGTTAAACTTAGTCCAGTAGTTGGAAAAGAGTGCTTCATTTTCATAGCTAATGGCAGTGATAAGCTTATATGTATTTAAAATAGTTTTCTTTTTCATTAATAGAGAGGACCATAATGCATTGCATGTATTTATTTCATCAGGAACAGGATCAAGGTCAACCCAAAATTTAGCACAAAGCTCTCTAAGTTGTCTTAAGATAATGGTGTAACTTTTGGGGAGGTTTAACTCCAGCCTAATCTTATTAAGTGACTGCTTCCTATATTGATAGATATCCAATACAATTTTCTCCTTTAAGGGGGTAATCATTTAGGCAGAGCATTCTATTATTGAGTGTAAGGTTTGTTTAAGGCACGGGTTAGCTTGACTATGCTGAAGAGTTTTTGTATAGTGATTATTTTGCTCTTTATAGAGATATGCAGTTTAATATTTCCCAAGTTTTGCTCATTAAGAAACAGAATAGCTGTAGGCTTAATATTAAGGTTTCAGTATAGTTATAGAATAGTTTCACCCAGGTTGGAGCCCAGGTCTTGATGCATGTAATATTTTCAGAAATTGTGATTAATCTACTACTGTTAATTATGTCAGAGCAGAGTTTGAAGTCAGGCAGTCCAATACCTCCTTTCTCTTTAGGATAGACTAATTTTTTGTTCGTGATTCTTCCTCAAATTTTTTTTTTATTTTTCAAATACATTTGAATGAACTTCATAGTATTTATACATAACATCTTAAATAACTACATACACTATTTACATCAGCCTGACACTATAACAGAGCTTAATGTATACAGTTACTTTATAAGTATGTCCAATCCATTATCAGAGTATCTGTTCAATTATTGTATAGTGTCAATCAATGATAAGACTTTTCCCCAAGGGTTGTTGATAAATGGCTTTGGATAAATCTTAGTTCTTTAATTTTAATTTCCAATAATGCTGTGGTCCTCAGTAGGCTGTAGAAGTCTTCCAGAGTTGGTATTGTGTTTATGTTCCATCTTCTTGTTATACACTTCCTTGAAATTGCAAGTATAGTCCATACTAGATACATGTTTTACCTATTCAAACGAGGGCCTTCGTTCACATATAATAATACAAGAGCTTTAGTTAAATAAAATGATTCATTAAATAAAGCTTGTAGAAAGTTATTAATACCATTCCAAAATGGCTTTATTTTAACACAGTCAAAGAAAATGTGGTTCCAATCTGCATTGTCTATTTGCTCACATCTCCAACATATTCCTTTTAAGAAAGAACTAATTTTACTGATTCTGTCTGGGGTTAAGAATGCTCTGTGCAAGCATTTCCAATTTAAAACTTTCCAGTATTGTGTAAAGGATGTATATTTTATCTATAATAAGATATTGTTTTAATATCTTCAGTTAACTGTATTGAGTGTCCTTTTATTATATATTTCCAATGGTTACACTTTATAATCTGAAAATACTGAAATCTCAAATTTCAGTATCCTGAGACCATAAAGTGGAATTTTCAAAATCCTGAAACTCCATACGCGCGAATCCGGAAATGTCAAGTTAAAAATGATGGTGTTCCGGTATTTGACGCTGGATGTAGTGTGTGCAGGATTTATTGTGTAGTGTGTGGATTTAGCTGGTATGTAAGGGTATTTTGTTGGGTTTTAGATTTGTGTTTGAGTGTATGTGAGTGTGTTTGGAAGTTTTATGTGTGGGTTAGGGTAGGCAGGTAACAGTATGAGTGTTTAAGTGCTGAAAGTGGTGGTGGTGTTCATATATTTGTGATGTGTGTGTGTGAGTGTACTGTAGAGTGTGTAGTGGTGAGTTTGCTGTCTTTTTCTGTTAGGTGCGATCTTTGAGTTATTATATATAAGTAGTGGGGGTGGGGGCTTATATATATATAGTGCAGGCTTGTTGGTTTGTGTTTTTTTGTGTTTGTGTTTTGTTTGTTGGTTTTTTTGTAGTGTGGGTTGGACAATGTATGTGTTGTGTGGTGTATGGTGTGTTTATGTACGTGATTTTGTGTTTCGCGGTTTTGGGGTTTCGGGATTTGGAACGTTTGACTTTATGGTCTCAGGATACTGAAACTCAAGATTTCTGTATTTCCAGATTTTAAAATGGAACCATTTCCAATATGAGGTTTTGGGTGTTGTTTTATAGTTTATCAATATTTTGTAAAAAATACTGTTTCCCATGTCAAAGTCATTATACACGATTTCATATATGTATTTCGTAAATGTAGGTATTTCTTTAAATGAAGAATTGTTAATTATTCTACTTAAATCTTGCGAATATTACAGAATACTCTGTAAAGTTGGCCAGTCCTGTTGAGGAATTTTGTATGTTGTTTTTATTACTTGCATATCTAAAACTTTTAGTTCTTTGATACATTAGAGCCAATAAACAAATCCTTTCTGTTCCCAGGAAGTAATAATTTCTCTATATATTTTATGGGGAAAGTTCTTTGTGACTATAAAAGGTGTTAAAAGATCAAACCAAATTTTTAAATCTATATTTGCATTAATAATTTTCCTAAATGAGTCAATGTAATAATTAATCATATGAGTTTTAGTGGGTTTAGTTATGTTATATTGCATACTAATACATATGTGCCATGGCAAATTATTTTTATCTGTTATTTGAATTTTTTTGTAAATCAGATTCATTTATTGATATTGCAGTTAGTAATTCTTTCCAGTTTGCAGAGTAATTTGGACTTATCCAATCTGAGATTGTTTTAGATATTGATGCTTTTATATATGTTTCTATATCATGAAAGTTTAATCCTCCCTGTTTCCATCGTCTGATATGATGTATTAAAGCTATTCTGTTTCTTTTGGGAAACCATAAAACATTTATTAGGCATGAATTTATTTCTTTAAGTATATTCCTTTCTGGTAACAGTTGTATTGCCAAGGCTATATATAGGATCTTGGGCAGTAGTAGTCTATCTCAAATGTTAATATTATTTTGTTCCACTTTTCCACAGAGATTTTAATTGTATTGATGATATTATTGTAGTTTTTTTAGACTAATTCATTATTATCCTTGCATAACTCAATTCCTAGTTATTTTAAGGTAGATTCTTGCTTCCCTATGATCCCCCTTAATCTGCAGTTCTTTTTTTTTATTATTTAAAAATAAAAATTTTGATTTTGATTTATTGAAATGGAGTCCTGAAGTGATGTGAAATTTGTCGATTAATATATCTAATTCTTCTAATGTCTCTTTTGTATTAGATAATGTTAGTAATATGTCAACAGCAAATAGCATTACTTTAGAATTGTATTGCTCATAAACATGTACTCCTTTGATTTTTATAATGTTATGAATTGAATCTGCTAATATTTCAATAGCCAGAGTAAATAGAATTGGTGACATGGGACATCCGTGTTTAGTGCCTTTTGTTACATGTACAGATTCAGGGGTAAAAGGACCTAACTTGATATATGCCAAATTATTTGTATATATTATTTGTATATATATTCTGTAGGAGATGAACAAACGATGCAGGAAATTCAAATAGCATTAGGCTTTTGAATAAATAGTTCCAATTTAGGGAATCAAATGCTTTCTTTCTAAGCCAATTATGAGTGTTTCTTTATTGTCTTTATTAACATAATCTATAAGAAAATTATCCTTTTAATATTGTCATGTGTGAGTCTATGATATATAAATCCAGTTTGATCATTATTTATTGTTTTGGATAGCGGTATTTTCATTCTGTTAGTTAATACTGTCAGAAATATCCTATAGTCATTATTTAATAATGATATAAGTCTATATGAGGTACAGAGGTTTGGGGATTTGCTTTCCTATAGGATTGGTGTGACTAAGGAATATCTCCAAGAGGATGGTATTAAAGCTTGTGACTGAATTTCTAATAGAGTTTTATGAAAGAGGGATAGTATCTTTGAAGGAAAAAGTTTATATATTTCCATAATTATACCATCTATACCTGGAGCTTTATTATTTTTACACCCTCTTTTATTGTACCTGCAATTTCTTTGTAGGATATGGGTGCTTGCGGATCTGGTTTTAATTTTTCTGGTATTTGTTTTATATTAGAACATTTTTCATCTAGATTTAATTGATCAATATGTATATTTTCTTTTTGGAAATGTTCCATATAGTGATTTCTATAGGCATCAAGAATGTCACCTATATCCGAGGCATTTTTCCCTTTCTTTTCATGGAAGATACTTTTAATGTTATTAGCTTTTGATTGTATTTTTGATTCTTGTGGAAAAATGATGTAGATATTTGGGAGAAGTGGCCAATGTATTAATTTTTAGTTTTTCTAAAACCAAACTAGTTTTATGTATTAGAATTTAATTGTATTTATTGTTTAATACTTTTACTTTCTTTTTCATCTCCAAATAATTTTGATTT
Organism: Protopterus annectens; assembly: GCF_019279795.1. Classification (NCBI taxonomy): domain Eukaryota; kingdom Metazoa; phylum Chordata; order Ceratodontiformes; family Protopteridae; genus Protopterus; species Protopterus annectens. The sequence continues at coordinate 220,494,947 of NC_056727.1, forward strand.
TTTTCAGCTTTTACTGACAAGAGTTTGGATTGTAGATCTAATAATTCAGAATTCCATTATTTTTTATACCAAGTTAGGGTTTTAACATATATGTAAGCTTTTAATGAGTCCCATATCATTTTATTTATTTCTGTGGTGTAATTAATATCTAAGAAGTACTGTAATTCAGATAATAACAAGGGTTTGAACTCTTTAAGTTTAGTTATATATGCTGGAATTCTGGAGTTAAAGATTAATGGTCTGTACCCATTTTGAAGTTTTAGTATCAATGAATTGTGGTCTGAAAAGGGGCAGGGAGTGATTGAGAAATTAATGATTTTAGCGTGTAAGTCATGGGCAGCAAATAGTTTATCTATTCTAGTTTGGGTACCAAATCTGTGAACTTGGCATGCTATATAGACACTCCCAATTCCTCTTTGTATCTACCAGACAAACTCTTGCCACTACCTACTTACTACCTTCTCTTCTATATGGTGCTCTCCTACTTACCAACTTATCCTCTTCCATCTCTTCTAAACTACAAACATGTTACAATAAAATTGCTAAATTCACAACAAAACCTAATTACTCCTCCCACCACTGCACATCTCTCCACCTGCTAAAGTGGCTAGAATTTCCCAATCAGCTCAACTTCCTTCAACTCATTACTGCCCACAAACTAATTTTCAAACCAACTTTATGCCCTGCTCTAGCAAACATCTTATGCTTTTACTCCCCCCACAGAGCCCTGGGATCTGCACAACAGAATCTCCTCTCTGTATACAAACCTAAACGTCCTTCTGATCACCTTCTCCTATCTTCTTCCTTAACCAAAATATGGAACTCCCTCCCTTCTTCTCTTAGACACTCTGAAAACTATGAATACTTTAAAACTCAGCTTCATTCCTACCTTGCCCAGCGTTGGAAATGTAACTGTATTCTCCTTACTTAACCTGCTTAAACTCATCTATGCATGCTTCCTCGTACAACTTTGCTACATACTCCTCCACCCAGGCTGCTCTCTTAAACAGCTACATCTCTACATATTCCTCCACCCTAGGCTGTTCTCCTTAACAGCTACCTCACTCTAAATCTAAAGACCTCCTATACATCTGCCTCCCGCTAACGCAAATGTTTTTTTTACCTTAGGCATTTCTACCTTAAATGTATATATAATGTAAATACTGTATATAATCCTTGACCTCATCCCCCCTTACTGAGAACAATTAATCTTTACTAACCACCTACACTAGCTGATGCTGTTTAACTTTGGCATTCACACCTTCCATGTGTGAACTCCACTTTTACTATCACTCACCCCCCTCTAAAAATACTCTAGAAACTATAATCTATGCTCTACTAACAGTATACTTCCCACCCTTATCTCTTCCATTTCTGCTAAACTTAAATATACTACAACCTTCAAATTTCTATCTCTCATCTAATAACTGTTTTTGCTATAATTGTGAACTCTTATTAACTGAGTAAATGCTATTCTCTTGCCTCTACCAACTTAATTATTGCATAAATAGTTCTCTAAACAGCTCTGTAAATATGTTTAAGAATTGTCTTCCCATTTTGCATTTGTACTTTTTCGCATTAAATTGTATAATTTAATTTTTGTTTACTTGTATGTCATATGGATGGTATAATTTCATTTTATTTACTTGTATGTATTATGGAGCTTTTCTCCCCAGGCCTCCACTGAAAATGGGCTCTTTGAGCCCAGTGGACCTCCCCAGTAATCAAACTGGAAATAAATAAATAAATAAAATAATTTTGATGGGAAAACAACACATATTTATTCTCTTTAAATTTGAAAGTATCTACCAGATGAAATGATTCTACCCACTTGTTTAAAGCTTTTGATACAGCAGATGTACACAGTGGTATTTTATTTGTAGTGTCAGAAATATCAAATATACAGTTAAAGTCTCCTCCTAATATTAAGTTGCCCTTATAATTATTGGAAATGAAATCCTAGTTTTTTTTAACAGTTCCTGTTCCAATGCCTGGGAACCAGTATAGATTGGCTAGGGTCCATATTCTGTTATTATATTTAACTATTACTAATGCCATAAGGCCTTCTTTATCTTCATACTTATAAATGATTTCTGGGTTAATCATATTTGTTTTCCATAAAATTGTTACCCCTTTTGTCTTTGTCTTATAAGTGGATTGTGCCAATATAATTTATTCCTTAGGATTCCATTTGTAATTGTCATTTGTTTTGAAATTACTTTCTTGAAGGAAGACAATCTGTGCTTTGTTCAGTTTTATAGATTTCAGTAGTTTTGATCTCTTGCTAGGATTGTTTAAGCCATTGGTATTTAAAGATAATAAAGTTAAATACATCTTAGGTTATTTAGACTATGTATTTTTATTTTATTGTGACTATTAAACATTTTCCTCTGATAACTATGAAGTATACATTTGAGCTTTTAAAGGAAATTATCAGTTTTATACTTTGAGTGTTCACCAATAAAGTAATATTTTGGTCAGGCATACTAAAAATGTTTTTGTGAAATAAATTTAAATTAATAAATGTTAACAAAACTAAGATCCGCACTAGCCATGGAATGAAAATCATTCCTAATCTGATGGATAAATCTAAGTCCATCAGATTTTCACTCAAATATTGACAATCCAGAACATCTGAGCTCCATAAATTGAATTATCATATGGAGAATATTTGTAATAGGAATAAGCAATATCTATATTATTTTGAACAGATATAGTACTATTGTAGATTAGACAGAATTCTAATACATTATAAATGTCTACTTATTGTACAAGCAATTAATATTTACATGAAAGACAGATGACAAGCAATTAAATCATAGTAAAGTAGGATGTACCATATATAAAACCCTCAGTAAAAGATTATAGCACACAGTTATTTAACATATTTGCCCTTATTGATGAAGTCTTTCAAAACGTATTACTTAATATAAATAGATAGTAATAATATTTATACCTAATGTTTATAATACAATACATTTTACTGGAAATATCAGAAGTTATATTTCATTGTTTGCCATTGTTTAAGTAATGACTTTGTTTGTTGCCAACTTACTTAAAGCATCAAGTTTGTTTTATGTGAACATTGATGAAAGTTAGTGCACTTTAATTATTAGTGCATTCCTCTTCCCCCCATTTCCTACACATAAGGATTTTCATATCTGTAATTTCTTATTATAAAATGAGTGAAATTATAGGTTAAAAAAAAACAAATTGATGTTTAATGCAATGTATGTCATTTATGACAAGCTAAGGCAGTAGTGTTTTTATACACACACCCATGTTATTAAATCCTGTCTTTAATATTTAAATTCAGCAGACTGCTTCATCTTATATGACAATTATATATTTTATGTCTAGATTTACTAAAATCATACATTAACTAACTATTGTGTGCGGGGTTTTTTGGCTGTTACTTAGTTATTTGAGAGACCACAAGCTGTAATGCTTATTCTTATTATTAGCTCCTTCCAATCATGTTTATACAGTCCATAGACTTTAAATTATGAGACCCTTCTAGTTTCTTATTTGTTTTAAGTATATTTCCATCCTTACATACACACATATATCAGTACTTCAAGCACAGGCAACAATGCCCATCCAGTTTTGCCAGAATACCATTCACTACTTCATGTGGTGTTGTGTTTCCAGGCTGTTCTTAAAATATCCAAACCAATATTTGTCCTGTTCCATTTTACCAACCTGTTCCATGCAGTGGCCACTCTGCCAGTGTACCACTCAACACACCTTCCATTCCCATGGATATTTCCATGAAGGAAATCTAATGACTCTCTAGCACTTCCCGGCAACACCAAACGCCCCTAGAATCAGCTTTCCCCATATGCCCAACACGTCCGAGCAAGCTCACCTCCCAGAAAACTGCAAAGGGTACTGCACAAGACCAAGTGCTCTTAGTCTTTCACAATAACTTAAACTTCCACTCTTATGTAAGTCCTTAATGTGTTTGGACCAAAATACATTTTAAATATAAATTGCGCTTCTTCTTATTATTTTTTTTTTATCAAGAATCAACTTAATGAGCTAAACGAAGTGTTGGGAGACCATCAATATGTGTACATGTTGTTTAAAACAAACCCTTTATTACATTTTTTTTAAACCAAAAACTTCATTGCCAAGAATCATCTCGGAGGCTCCTCAGAGCCATTAAGCATTATCGTCCCTCTGTGTCTGTTACCATAGCAACCTGGGAGCATCTGTTTCTGCTAGTGTGTCTGTGTACTGCATACCAGAGGCTCACGATGCACCTGAAGCAAAGCTTCACTTCAGTGCAACTTCAAGCCTAAATTCCCTCTCTTTCAGCGTGGCAGCAGCCGGAAAAGAATGGAGAGCAAACAGATAAAAAAAAAAAAACCTCCTAACAAGCCGCCACAACAGGAGATAACACATTCTTCCAGCCTTCCCACTTCTCACTCATCAGATGTATAAACAAACTATTCTTTGCCAAAATATCCCAAATCACAGTTTTATCCACCCCCTTCCCCTGGATCCAGGCTAAAACACCAAATGTCTCTTCCTAATACACAAGCATCAGTAAACCTCGATCACAAGCCACAACCCACTGCTTCCCAGAAATGAAAACGGGAATATACAACAGCTGCCAGACACAGCTGCATTCACACACACCATGTCAGGCTTATTGAAATGGCTCTCAAAGCTATGATACCTGCCATAATTGATATTAACTATGTTTAGACAGAATAATAATGACATCTGTACTAGCTGCCAGACATGGCTGCATCCACACACACTATATCAGGATTGAGCAAACAGCACTCAAAGCTATGATACCTGCCATAATTTATATTAACTATGTTTATACAGAATAATAATGACATTTGTACTAGCTGCCAGACACAGCTGCATCAACGCACAGTATATCAGGATTGATCAAAAAGTACTCATACTGTGATACCTGCCATAATTGATATTAGCTATATTGAGACAGAATAATGATCACATTTGTACTAAGCGCTTGCTATTATTATTTAACCAGGATATACATGACATTTCTAAATCATACTTTAACTGAAGAAGACATTAGTCTCCATGACAAAATTTTTTTCAAAACACTCTACTGTTACTGCTATTATATATGATGTTAATTTGTTACATTTGAGTCTGAACTCTGATGAATGGTACCTTGTTGAATTAGTTAATTAATGACTTAAATTATTATAAGTTAAACCAATGAAAAATGAACATGATAAATATTCATGGAGTTCTAGTAGGGGAATAGAAACTTCTATGTTTATATTATATGTTGCTTTGTTTGGCTTATATATAATGTAAATAGTAACCCTTCTTGACCTACCTTTGTTTGTGAAAAATTATTGGACTCTTTGAACATTCTGAATAAATCATTACTGTTTCTCAGTTGTTTAAGAAACCCTCCTTTTTTAAATAAAATCAGATGACAAGTGATGTACCATATCAGTTGATACTTTGAGAGATGTAGTTGTAAGTGTTATTTTTTGGGACAGCTATCTTGGAGTCAGTTTTTTGTTTTTTTCTTTCTAGCATCAGTCCAAGGATTTGTTTCTTTTATTCTTTAAAGAGTAAAGGCCATCCATCCCATTTCTTCTGGGATAGACACTATGTTGTTGTTTTTGATGAATATAGTAGCTTCTACTAAGTCATTATAGGTTCTCATCTCATTGGCAAAAAGTATTTTTATCTTGGCTGGAAAGGCCAGCTGTGCTTTAATGTTGTTTTGGTTCAACAGCATTATTATTGGCCAGAATATTTTCCTTTGTTCTAGTATTCTGGAAGAATAATCATTGTCAAACCATAGCAGGCTTTAATTGTATTTTAAGGGTGATTTTTCTCCAAGCAGATTTTAATATTAGTTCCTTGTCCAGAAATGAAAGAAATGTTATAACTATGGATCTAGGCGGAGTATTTGTTGCGTTAGAAGCAGGCTTCTTCAGTCCTCTACACACCCTTTCAATTCCAAATGAAAGTCCCTCTTTCAAGTCTAAAAATTCAGGAATCCAGGTTAAGAATGAAATAATGTATTCTCCTTCAGTGTTTTCAGGCAGACCAAAGATCCTTATGTTGTTTCTCCTTTCCCTGTTTTCTAAGTCATCTATTTTGTTAAGCAGCTATGTATTCTGTTTAAGCAGAAACTCCTTTTTGGAATTCTTCTGCTTTGAGTCTCCCTTCAATCTCATTTAGAGAAGTCTCTATATTTGTTATTTTTGTATGGTGTTGCCGTAATAGTTCCTTAAGAGTATGTCTGTTTTTGAGAATTTAATTTGAGGTTTTCTAAGTCATTTTCTAAAGCCATCCATCTTCAAAGATAATTCCTGTAAGGTAGATGTCATCAATTGCAGCTCTTTATTCAAAGCAGCATCTGGATGAGAATTCCTTGAGTTGTTCATATTCAGTGACTCAATATATTTCCAAGTTACTTGACAGGGACATTTTTGTGTATCTACACCAAAATTGATATTTATGTAGTTTAGTAATTTAGCTATAGATTTCTGATGTTTTAAACTTGAAAATAATAAAATGTTCCTATATTATTATACTAGTTTATGGATCTCTCAAAATTCACTCCTCTCAGTTGGCCATCTAGGCTCTGCCCCCTTGTATGTGATTCTGGCTGATTTTGGTAACCAGATGAATTTTGATAAAGTAGAGTTGATTGTTTTAAAAAACATTGTAGACTACAAGGTTACAGGCATTGAAGGCATACAACAGTCTTGGAAGAATGTTCATTTTAATAATGGCCACTTTTGGTTGAAGGGAGAGCTGAAGTTTATTCCATGTAAGAAGATCTTGGTGTAAAGTGGACCAGAGTTTCACAATATTGTTTTGATAAAACATTTTATAATGTTTAAAGAAACAGATTCCTAAGTATTTCAAGGAGTGGTTTAACTTAATTTCCATTGGAAAAGGAAAAATGCTTAACTGGTGTGCCTGGTTGACGGGAAAGATCGAGGATTTCTCCAGATTAAGCTTATTGGCAAATCTATTCAAAGAATCAATAGATGACAGGATTTTCTTGACATCTGAGGAGGGTAGCATAAAGTATATGTTTAAGTCATCAGCAAATGCAGACATGACAATCTTGGTATTATGAAGGATAGGGATGTGGTGGAAAGTTTTCTGTGATACAAGTAAAAGCAGAGGTTCAATGTATAAGTTAAATAAATAAGGAGACATTGGGCAGCCTTATCTAGTTCCATTTTTGATATCAACCCTAGGGGAACACATTCTATTTATATGTAAAAAGGTGTGAGCATTGGAGTATAGAATTTTAACAAGTTGGATAAAACTTGGAGGTATACCAAAGTGGGACATAGTCAAGAGTAGGAAATTTAAATTTAACCTATCAAAAGCTTTAAAAGCATCAACTGCAAGGGCATATATTGGATTTCTACTTTGGCTAGAAGGGGTCATCAAGTCATCAAAAGTGAGTGTATTATCACATGTATGTCTCTGTTGAATGAATCCAGATTGGTTAGGTGACACTAGTTAGGGGATGATTGGTTTTAATTTATTGGCCATAATTGTAGCCAGGATTTTTATGTCAAAGTTAATTAAAGATATGGGTCTGTAGCTCCATGGGTTTTTAAGGTCAGCATTTTTTTGAGAATAAATATAGCTTTAGAAGCATTTAGATGTGGGTCTGTAATTTTATTATCCTTAATATAATTAAAAATATGTAGTAAGATTTTACACATTTCAAGCTAAAAGTTTTGTAAAATTTTACCTTGAAACTGTCAGGCCCTGGAGGTTTGTTAAGGCTCTTTATAGCCATAATGATCTCTTGATGGGTGATTGGAGAGGATAAGGAGTCTTGTTGAGCTTGAGAAGCTTCGGAAAATTAATTTGAGCTAAGAATTTATTCAACTTCTGGTCTTCCAGATATGGGAATTGGTCATTGTACATTTGAGAGTATAAATCTTTAAATAGGAAAACAATATCATGATTGGAAGAGTATGTTTCGCCTTGGTATTCTAACTCGGCTATCATAGGAGTAGGAATTCTTTGATTAGTCATCCTAGCCAATAATTTGCAAGGCATTTGGGAACCACTCTGCATAATTTGCTAATTTTCATACTTTGTGAAAAGATGATCGATTAGCTTGAAGTAGATATAGTTTTAACAGAAGTATTAATTGTTTTTCAGTTTCTTGATTGTATGTAGACTGAAGATTGGCTTCCATTTCAGAGATTTTATTTTTGATTGAGCTTTCTTTAGCACTGTACTAATAAAAAAGCCTCTAATGATTGCTTTTGTGGAGGCCCATTGAATATCGAAAGGGATTTGGGAAGCATTATACATGGATTGAAGGTTGTCTAAAATGAGCTTGATATCTTTAACTATTTCACCTTTAGATAGGAGATTTGAGTTTAGAGTCCAATTATATCCCCTTGTCCCCCAGTAATATTTTTGAGCCAGTCCAAGAAGAGGGTGATTCTTGAATGGTCAGAGAAAATTTTAGGTTCAGTATGAAAGGCAATATTAAAGTTAAGAAAGACCCCTAGTATTAGGAAGAAATCCAACCTAGACCAGGCTTTATAACAGGGCGAGTAATATGTATATTTATTTCTAGGTGAGTTTATAGACTAGAAAGTGTATGGGACAACTAGATTAAATAAATTTTTAATTCTGAAATTGTTGAGGTGGCAGATACATTATATGTATTAGTTATGTTTGTTCTGTCAGATAAGTGATCCTGAATATAATTCCTGGCCCCACCTATAATGTAATACAAGTTTGGAAATAAGGATAATATCCTGTATAGTGATATAAAAAAATCTTGTTGCCCAGAGCATGGGGCGTAAATATTTAAGAACAGTACTTGTTTGTCTGGGAATGAGCAAGTACTTGACAGATAATGCCATCTTCCTTCCAGGTCCCTATCATGGTGTAGGATGTTTCCTTGAAAAGTTTTTTAATAATAATTGCTACCCCAACACTATTAGTTTTATTGCCAGTAGCAATATTTAGTTTTATCCAATTTTCCACATATCCTGCCTCCATTGGTCAGGGAGAATATGGGTCTCTTGTGGTAATATTATTTCTGCTTTAGAATTAAAGGCTAGATGAAAAAATAAATTTCTCTTTTTTCTTGATTGTAGTCCTTTTACATTCCATGAGTCAATAACGCATATATTTAATTTTCATACAGAGAAACCAACGTAGAGGTGGAAGCTTAAGTGTACCAACTTTGGTTGAAACAGAGTAAGATAATTATCTGGGCTTAAGGGCATAAAGCAATCATCTCTTCCTGCACAAACTCTGTGCCTATAAATGTAACTACCTAGCCAGGAAGAGTAAACCAGTGTAATAAGCAGAGACAGGAATGAGAGAATATTGAATTTAACTATCAGTATATCATCTCTGATATAACTTAGATTAAAATCAGAAAATCCTATAATAAAAACAGTGCTTAGCGAAGATAAGAATAGCATATCTTTCCTTAAACACCCACCACTACAATCTAAACTCCTGGCAGGAGGTTATTAAAGGTGTAAATGGTACAGAGCTGAAATATAGAGGATGATAGATAATGTCTTAGGTGCATACATTTGAAAAAAGAGAGCAAGCAAGGATGGAAATTAACAAGTGAAAGACCACAGTCTAAGGTAGAAGGAGTCATTGTTAATAGTTAATGCACCCATAGTACTTCCAATTATATAAGGTAGGCCTAATAGACAAGTCATTATAGGATTAAATGTAATTCATGAAGAATACCCCTTCACATAAGAAACAATCCATAGCCATTGACATATCACACTATTAGTACATAAAATCATACAATGGAACTACTACACACTGTATTCTTCACTTGTCCCTTGTTTAAAAAAATAGAGACATTTCCAAATAATGGTAAGTTAAGGTTTTAAACATAGAAAATAATATAACGGTATCTCTAGTGCAGGTAACTCCAATCTACTTCCCACAAAAAGACTCCTCATTTCAAGAACTAAAGCCAATCAGATAAGCATATTGAGGAGCAAGGTGTCATCAGAGACAAGGTTGAAATAAAAAGATAGAGAGCGACACACTCTGTATCAGTAATACATGGGTTATATCAAACAATTAAAATTAAGCAGTGATCCAGGGCTGTGAAAAAACTTTACAACTGGCTCCCATTGTCTTACATTTGCTGGTAAAATAGGACTGGACAGCTGAGAAGCACAATCGAGCTATGCATATATACATTAATAAATACAGGAAAAGCAAAATGGAGGTAATAACAGAGACAATACTGAAACAACATAAAAAATAAGAGTATGTAAGCAATGATAGAAAACGTTTTTAAACATTAACAACAGTATCAACAATTATGGTGGCATCTGCATGAGACATTTGTCCAGGTTAACTTCCAAGCTTAGCCAGAGTAACCAGTTGCTTTTTAAAAAGGCAGCTATGGGTCAAAAAAATGTTGAAGACTTTACTCAATTAGATATAAAGAATCTAGAAAACCAGAACATATGCCTACAAAGATATTGATCTAGCCATTGTGTCTTGCCATTCTAAGAAGGAAAAGTCACCAAAATAGGTGTCTATACGATGGTAACCATCTTAGTTCCCCACATGTCATACTCTTAAACTTACAGAAGGCAACCCTTACAGGTGAGATGTACACTTTACAATCCCAGAAATTAAAAAAAATATATAGTGCATAAACAGTAACTAGTAAACTAACCCGTAGAAACCTGTACTAGAGCTTTGAATTACTTAACTGCTGTGAAAAAACTGTAAGCCATAGAAGAATTGCTTTCAAACTAAGTAATAGATTTTGTTTATAACCAACATAAACAAAGAAATCCTAACTGTTATATGATGCATCACCTCTTATTAATCAGCACTGAGATGCATGCAGAATTGTTGTTTGTATAATATAAAATTAATTTTTTGTACTACCATGCAGCAAAGCAATAGTTTCATTATACAATTAAAAAGATTAGGGGTCTGATAGTGTTGAAAATTATTATTCTATGTTATTGTATAGTAAAGTTACCAAAACATAAAATGTCTGTGTTACCAATAAATTGTTTCAGAAGCATCAACAGATTGTGCATAACATAGAGGATTATGATAGGGTCACCGGTCATAACCCATTTATTATGTGTTTGAGGCATGGATGTCAAGAAATTCACCTAGAGAGTGAAGATCGAGCTGAATCTTGACATCCATAGTGAAAATACATAATTGAATGCTATAGGTTCATAGGTAAGTACTAGGCTAGCTGCCCTTGTGAGCGATTTTAAGCCTAACTCATTTTCCTTTTTGTGCTCAAAATAACCTATCCCATTTCTTTAGAGATTGGCCTTACCCATCTCATGGTCGATAATTATATATTACCCCATTTTATTTCTGCTGAATAGTTGCATACTGGAGCTGTTTGGTTAGCTTTTGCACACCCTGCATTAACTTTATTACAAGCTGAGATAAGTACAAACTTGCAGTGTTATAAGATAATACTGAATTTTATTTTTTCTGTTTATTGTTTCATTGAATATTGTGTTAAAAATATTACTGCATTTATCTGCCTATGTGTTTACTGAAAATTGGAAGCTCCTCTCTGTCTCACCCTGTCTGCAGTTAGTTTTCCCCACCCACCTCCTTGTTCTTGTTGTGGTATTAATCTTGGTGGCTTTGGAATTGACCGCCCCTCCTGTAAATTTGTGTTTGAACACTCCTTCTGGTTCCATCTCATTTGCTCACTCAACCGAGTACAGTGAGGTCATATTTTGATTTCAGACACTCCCACCTTCCCATCTGTTCAGCCCTATCCCAGCTCTATCCTAGTCTAGCCTCATTAGCTCATCCTGCCTAATACAGAGAGAACATTTGAGTAGGTATACCCACTTTGGCCCTGAACTTGTCTGATTGAAGACTGCTGGAACAGGGCTCAGTTCTGAGTTTTTTTACCGGTTAATTGGGTAATTTGTTCAGATCAGTTTGCTTGTTTTCTACTGTTATATATATATAAAAAAATTAGCACTTTATCTGCTTTTACTGTATTTGTGTTTCTTCCTACTTTATTACCTTATTTTGCTTTTGCCTCTTCTTAAAAGTACTCAATTGTGTTTATTCTGCTGCATTTATTACTGCTTGGTAGTAGCCTGATTAAATTGTAACTGTTATTCTAAGTCTTTTGGTTATTGCACTTGGGCTTCAGACTAGTTGTTTTACATTAAGAAGGTTTGTGGTCTGCACTGCTGTAGCAGGACAGGTAGCTTACACCCTTCTAAGTTGGGAACTGCTGATTGAAGGTTCAGTGTCTGTTATTCTAAAAGTGTATTAGTTCTGGTTTAAGCACTTGGGCTCCAGGCCAGTTATTTTACATTAAGAAGGTTTGTGGTCTGCACTCTTGTGGGAGGAGAGGCTAGATTCTACCCTTCTGAGCTGATAATTTCTGGTTAAAGGCTTACTGTGCCTGCTCATTTGAATTGTTTTTTCTGATATTGGTGCACCTTGTCTGCTGTAGCATAGACTAGATTCAGGCCTGCTGAATTTAGCTTTGTTTATATAACTTGAGATCTAATCCAGGCCATCTTTTTTGGAAAAGGTTCCCCTGCACCCTCGTGGCAGGAGTGTGCAGTTAGAACTTGTCAGATTGAAGACTGCTGGAAAAGGGCTCAGTTTTGAGTTTTTTACTGGTTAATTTGGTAATTTGTTTAAATCAGTTTGCTCGTTTTCTATTGTTATATATAACAAAATTGCACTTTATTCATCTGCTTTTACTGTAATTGTGTTTCTTCCCACTTTATTACCTTATTTTGCTTGTGCTTCTTCTTAAAAGTACAAGAATAACCAACACAAACCAAGAAACTAAAAAACGGATCCAAGCAGTGAAGAAAAAGCAGAAACAACTCCGGCAGTTACAGGACAGTGGAGTTTATTCAATGAAGCGCTTTTCGTCTGCAAACATATGCAGACTTCTTCAGACATTAAACACTTGTAGCTAAGGAACTTACATAGTACTAGGCTCATTAGTAATAACCTAATGACCAATCACATAAAAACAACCTAGTTTGAAATTTAAAATTAATTGGTCTCATTGTTAAGTTAAAATCTGTGATTGATTCACATAAAGCAACCATACGAAAGTACAAAAGTTAGAAACCCTAATCTACTAACCATACTAAGCTAAACAAATATTAACAATACTAAAAGTAAGTGCACATTACTAATAGAAAATATTTTGATATTATCATACATACAGTAGTATTAAAACATAAATGCAGACAAAGTGAACACATAGATGAATTATCTGGACAGATTTTTAAGTTTTAAAAGGCTGCTAATAGAGCAGCTGTCATTCAATCCTGGTGTCACATATGCATTTAATCTAATTTGCCAACGTAGTTCTGATGCTTCCAAAAATAAATGTATAGGAGCCCCCCTCTTATTCTCAGTTATCTGATCTATCACCATGAATCTAAAATAGTGATCATTGTGCTGGGTAATGTGTTTGGCAAGTGCGTTTTCTGGTTTACCTTTACTAATGGCGTATTGATGTTCGTAAATACGCTCTTTAAATCTACGCTCTGTCTTGCCAACATAAAATCCTGCACATTTTTGGCATTGGGCTAAGTAAACTACCATCCTAGAGTTACAGGTACACCTGCAGTGTATATCAAAACTAATATTATTAATTGTAAATCTATTAGATTCATAAATATGTCTGCACTGGTTGCAATTTTGACATTTGAACATACCCGGCGTTCGTGTAAACTTGCCATCAGGTTGTTCTAGCAGTGCTTTCAGGTTTTTACCTCTCCTAAAAGTGACTCCAGGCTTGTCACCCACCTTACCCAATACTACACTATTGGAACGGAAAATGTTCCAATTCTTGATGATAATGTCCATAATAAGGTGGCTGTTAATACAGTATGTCAGAATTAATCTGTTGTTAAAACAAGTGTCTAATTCTCGACGTTCAACTTGCAAGGGTTCTACGGTATTACAAATCTCAGAGTGTGGAACGAAGAATGGGTTGATAAGTGCCGTTCCGTCTCTTGTTAGTAACCTCCTTTACTAAACTTTCAAGTAATTTAGGTGGGTACCCTCTATGAAGGAACATATTCGTAAGTGTTTTACATTCATCCAGGAAGTCATCCTCAAGACTCACCATCCGGGCTGCTCTAACAAGTTGCCCCTTAACTACTGACTTTTTTTGATAGTTAGGATGGCAACTGCTGAAATGGAGGAAAGAGTTGGAGTGTGTAGGCTTCCTATATATGGTGGCAACATAACTATTCAACTCCTCTTTTTTTGCTAACCAAATATCCAAATATGCAATAGCATCGACACTAAAATTGGAGGTAAAAGACAGAAAGTCGGTAGACATGTTAAACAAATCCAAGATATGTTTACTATCATCTTCACTACCCTCTAATAGTATGAAAATGTCGTCCAGGTAACGAGTGTAGTACCTGATCTTAGACATAAGGGTTTGATTATTCAATACTTTCTCCTTTTCCCAGTAAGCCATTACAATGTTGGCCAAACTGGCCCCACAAGGTGACCCCATGGCCACCCCTGTTTTTTGGAGATAAAAATTCTCACCAAGCATGAAATAGTTGTTAAATAAAATCATGTCTAAAAGTTCAAGTACCAGTGAGATTTCATCAGGTGGGGCACCTTTATTATTAAGAAAAAAGGCCACCCACTCAGTTGCAGTCTGTAGGGGGATACAAGTGTACAAGTCCTTGACGTCTATTGTCAAGAAGTTGTAATTGTTGTTAAATGTAAACTCCCCTACTTTTGCTAGAAAGGACCATGAGTCTTTGCAGATTTGTTCTTCATCCTGCAGATATTTCTGTAAAATAGTGTCAACCAGTTTGGCACATGGGTAAGTTGGAGAACCTCTTCCGTTAACTAATGGCTCTATTAGCAGCCTTTTAAAACTTAAAAATCTGTCCAGATAATTCATCTATGTGTTCACTTTGTCTGCATTTATATTTTAATACTACTGTATGTATGATAATATCAAAATATTTTCTATTAGTAATGTGCACTTACTTTTAGTATTGTTAATATTTGTTTAGCTTAGTATGGTTAGTAGATTAGGGTTTCTAACTTTTGTACTTTCGTATGGTTGCTTTATGTGAATCAATCACAGATTTTAACTTAACAATGAGACCAATTAATTTTAAATTTCAAACTAGGTTGTTTTTATGTGATTGGTCATTAGGTTATTACTAATGAGCCTAGTACTATGTAAGTTCCTTAGCTACAAGTGTTTAATGTCTGAAGAAGTCTGCATATGTTTGCAGATGAAAAGCGCTTCACTGAATAAACTCCACTGTCCTGTAACTGCCGGAGTTGTTTCTGCTTTTTCTTCACTGCTTGGATCCGTTTTTTAGTTTCTTCTTAAAAGTACTCAATTGTATTATTCTGCTGCAGTTATTACTGCTTGGTAGTAGCCTGATTAAATTGTAACTGTTATTCTAAGCCTTTTGGTTTAAGCACATGGGCTTCAAACCAATTGTTTGACATTAAGAAGGTTTGTGGACTGCATTGTTGTGGCAGGACAAGTAGCTTACATCCTTTTAAAAATGGGAATTGCTGATTGAAGGCTCAGTGTCTGTTATTCTAAAAGCGCATTAGCTCTGGTTTAAGCACTTTGGCTTCAGGCCAGTTATTTTACATTAAGAAGGTTTGTAGTCTGCACTCTTGTGGGATGAGAGGCTAGATTCTACCCTTCTGAGCTGGGAATTTCTAGTTAAAGGCTTATTGTTCCTGCTTATATGATCTATTTCTTTCTCTGTAGCCAAGAAGTTAGTAGTTTATTGGCCATTTTGGGCTAATTTCTATCTCTTTCATTTCCCTGCTATAAAAACCGCATTTGCGCAGTTTTGCGCGCTGGGCAGTGCTGGTTAGCTAGGGTTAAACTATTCCTGGCTCCACAAAGTCTGCTCTTCAATTTTTCCCTTGGAACTAGACAAACTTTCAACTTAAGCACTCAAACCATTCATTTCACAGCCCAGCACTTGCTTAAAACTCATAGCAAGCACTAATTAACCCTAGCACTAGACCCACTATACTGTCCAAAAGGACAAGGCTCTCTATTCATCCCTACCAGCTAATCAGTAAAACAGCTCACTTTTCCTATTCAGGCATGTCCAAAGGGCAGTTTCAGGTGTCCTCTCCAGTCCAACTAGTGAATCTGGGCATTTTGAGGCAATGTTACAACTGCCTCATGTACACAGACAACCCTCTCCTCCTACCACCAAGCACTAATATATGCGAGAGATGCAATTATACAGCCAAATTGGAGGCAAAGATCTCTCAACCCAAGACTGGAATGGACAGTCAAGAAGAGAAGGAAAATACTTGCAACACACCACCAGTCTCACACAGGCCTACTAAACCAACACCGGCAAATAGCACACATAAATACATGAAAACATACATGGAGGCACTAAATAAAAATCTGCAAAAGCAATAGAGACCTCCAAAGCAGACACCCAAGCAACCTCCACACCCCATTACAAACCATCAAACACATAGTTCACATAATCAGTGTGCCATGCAATCACAGCCCTTAAGGCAAAATAACATACCCAACACACTAGTAATAAGTGACTCTATAGTTAGGCACACAGATGTCCCACTAACTAGGCTGGACAAGGAGAAGGTTACAGTTAGCTGCCTGTCGGGCGCCAGGATCCACCACATAACACAAGCACTCAGGTCACTCCAGAACAAGTGCAAATACGACTCTGTCATTGTCCATGTTGGTGTGAATGACCTGAGATGTACCCCCCTGTACTACATGAAAAGAGACATGGAAGAGCTCTCTGATCACATAGCCCAGGCCAGTATGACCCTGACCCTGAGTAGCATCCTGCCCTCACCAAGAATGATGCCACAGTATAAAGAAAAAATTATCAATTTCAACAATTGGCTACGTTTCTGGTAGAATTCAAAGGGGACCCAGTATCTGACCACCTAGGGTGACATGCTCGATAGGCCACATTGCTTCATAAGAGATGGCTTGCACCTGTCACCCTTAGGCTTTCAAATACTGGCCAAGGCTTTTGCCGCCCCCATAGTGCCTTTTTTAGACAAGACTCAAAAGACAAACCCACCACCATAAATAGCACAAGTTACCAAAAACTGAGGGTAATGCTACTCAACGCCAGAAGTCTAAACCTCAAAATGCATGCACTCGAGGCACTCCTCAGTATGGAGAAATCGATATCTGTGCAGTAACAGAAACCTGGTTTAAGGCTCCAGAGAGCACCCCAGCACTACCAGACTATAACTCATACCATACTTTTTGGCCACAGAACCCAGACCGAAACATAAAAGGTGGGGTTGTATCCATATTTATCAAGGATGCCCACACCTCCAGGTTAGTGGCACAGCACAATGCCTCAGAGATCATCCATGTGCAACTAACAATGGGCACAACTGCAATTCAAATTGTAGCTTACTACAGATCACCCACCATGACCCAGGACCCCCATTCCAAGTTTCTGAAGACTATGGAAAATATGAAGGTCCTACCAAACATCCTAATATTGGGTGATTTTGATTACCCAAACATTAACTGGGAGAACTACTCAAGTACTAACTCCCTTGCCCAGCGCTTCCTAGAATTTATAAACTCAAACACCCTGGATCAACTGGTCAACACCTCCACCAGAGGTGACAACATATTGGACTTGGTCATCACCAACATGGGCGACTGGTGTTCTACACCGGAGGTCAAACCCTCGCTGGTTAGATCAGACCATAGACTAATCACTCTGGATATCCACATTCCACACCCACCCCCAATCACGGAAACCACCGTAAAAAAAATTTCAAAAGCAAACTTCACGTTACTTAAGACTGAGGTGGAAAGGCTCACAGCCCCCATTCTAAAAGACAACACTGTCCAAGCTTCTGAATCCCTTACAAAGGCACTCTATGAGCACTTGCAAGAATGCATAGATCATGCTATCCCAAGCAAAATCAAGACTCACTCCTCCAAGAAAAGGAAACCAGTCTGGTGGACCCCTGCCATAAACAAGCTATACAATAGAAACTAGTGCAGAAAAAGAGTAAAATCCCAAGAAGGAAAGACATTTACCAGAAAAAAAGTATTGTCAAGGGACAGGCAATCAGAATTTCTAGAATGACTTCCCATCTTGAGGACGTCATTAAGGAATTCAGTGACCTGAGGAACATGTTTCTGGAGAGAGATTATCCACTAGAATTTGTAAAGGGTATTTTACAAGAGGTTTTGAGAGAGTGGGGTTCTAAATATGAACCTCTACTAGGTAGAGATCTTTCTAAAACCAAAAATTGTGAAACAACAGAGAGTTCTACCCATAACTTCTCCCAGGCATGTGTGGTGCAATATAGTACACATTATAATGGCATCAGAAATATACTTTGTAAGAACTGGAACATTTTTAGGGGTGACCCTAATATTTTACAAGCAGTGGGTGAACAGCCTATTTTTTGTACTAAAGTGGGCTGCAACTTGAAACTTACCTTGGAGGGTAACATGAACAATAGTAGTGAAAAAATGAATGAGTTCACCAAAGCCTGTGGTTGTTGTACATAGTGTAGATATATACTATCGGCTGCTAGTTTGAAACTTGATAATATCAATCAGGACACAGTGTTTTTCAAAAAAGGTAACTGTCAGACTAGCAAAATAGTTTATCTGGCAAAGTGTAATTCCTGCCCAGGGTTTTATGATGGGAAAACTGAGAGGGCTCTCAGGTCCAGGATATATGAACACTTATATGACATTAAGAATTCAAAAGAAACCAATGCCTTATTTAGGCATAGTAAAATATGTGTTAATTTCTCTGGATTTAAGTTTGGGATATTAGATACCACTGAAATAAACCCCAGGGGTGGCAACTGGAAAAACACTTTAAACAAGAGGGAACTGGTGTGGCAGCTTCATTTGGCAGCTAATCTGTGTCCAGGATTAAATTATTTTATATCTATCTTGCCTGCTTTAAAAGAAAGAGGAAAAAGGGTTTAATTTTATATAATTTCTTTACAGAAATGTATTTTATTGTAGTTTTATTGTTTATAGTGTATGCCTTTAAGGTATTAATTTATTCAAGAAATCTTTTGTTTGACTGGTGAGATTCCTCACCTATCCTGTGACAGTGTAATATATTTAAATCCACATGACTGTTTGTATATTGTTCTGAGGAAGTCAATTTTACTTTGATGAAAGCGCTTAACCTGAAAAATAAACTTGTGTCTACTAGTCCTACTGGTGAATTTGTGTGTGTGTTTTTTTTTTTTTATTGTTCCCAGCTATGTAAACCTTGGGTGACCCTTAAGGATGGATATTCTGGAACAGCTCTGCTAGCTCTTTTTTAGTGGCTGCCACCACCACCATTTTATTGACATGCACTCCTTTGTTCCAGTGAGAACAGTCCAAAGGAAGGGCCAAAATTTGTCCAGGTGCTTGGGTATGGGCTCAACAAGGTCCAGCTCCTTCCATGTCCAGTGGGAAATTAAGTCAATAAGTTCATCTACCAGGGAAAGGGGTCACTCAAGACATAGATGGTCCATCACAAAAAAACTTTCAGGAGAAATATAGCACAACAATACCACCACACCTCACTTCGATAGATGAACAACCAGGATCCAAATGAAACACAAATCTTCAGATAAAACTGTTTCAATTCTAGTGCCTTGGTGAAAACACCTTCTTGGAGAAGTAGTTTGGGATGACCAACCACCTTTGTGCTTAAGGATTTCTAGAATATCTCCAAAGAAGATGTCATCAGGTGGTGATCTGGGGGATCCTTCTCCCTCATCAAAATCAGTATCTTCCATGACAGACTATGGCTCTGTGTCTCCTCTTACATGTCCTCTTCCCAGGAACCTCCTCTGTGGGATGTTCAAGGAAGGTATTGGAAGAGATGGGGGAGTTCTTCTAGTGGAACTGTCTGGAGACTAACTGGAACTGGCTGTCCCTGTGGAGTAGGTCTGATGGACTCTGAACTAGGAGCCAATGAGGGATAGGGGATACAATCCAAGATATGAGATGATGGGTCTCTATGGAGAGAGAAAACCCTTTATATCACCTTGAATGCTGAGGGACCAGGAGGAAACCCATTCCTCCCTTCTCAGAGCCAAAGCTTCCAAAGAAGGCAGGTAGGGGCCACCCCCAGATCTGAGCCTCAAGGGAAGAATCAGATCCAAGATGTCCACAGCTGAAGCTCTATGAGGAAGGGGTGGATCAGACAAAAACAGACCCAAACCAACCCCTCAGATCCAGCACTGACATCTTGGCTTCGAGACCCGCTCTGATCCGAGGGTATCACATGACAGCCATTCAGGGAAATTGACAGAATGGAGGAATGAACTCTCCTTGAATCCAGTGTTGAAACTCTCAGAGATATCGGATCTTGGGACTTTGAAACTATGGGTCAGATCAGAGAGTGAGAAACAATTGACTTCACAGGCACACTCATGGATCCACTAGGGAACAGAGCTGGCAGAACCACCATCTGGTTCTAAGCTCTGAGGAATTTATACATCATCCTGTCAACATCCACACCTGACAGGCTTCTTGAAGACCTAGAAGATACTGGGGAAGGGGGTCAAGAATGTTTCTTCAGAGTTTGGAATAACTGGGTGGGCAGAGTAGGAGAAATAGGTTTTACTACATACTCTGGAGTAAGGAAGGCTTCTGCGAGCTGAACTGGTTCTCAAATTTGAGGACTTAGGATCTGAAGAAGAAGTAGAAGGCAAGGGAGATATAACTACAGGAGATGACCATTTCAGATCTGAGAATGACTTTTGATCCCAGGGAAGGCCAAAAGGTTTAGGATCTGAGGAGCTTGGATCTGAGATTTTTCTCATCTTTTCAATCAGCTTCAAGGAAGCCCTTGGGGATTTCATATGAGACTTTCTGGACTCTGAAGAAACAAATTTAGATATTTGTCATGGGGTTTGAGCCCCAGAAGAAGCAGGAAGTAAACCTTTGAGGATGAGTTTAATACACCTGTCACACAAAGCTGTCAGATGAATGTAGAGCATACTGAACAGGCCGTGTTAGGATGGTCTGGTCCCAGACAATAAACACATTTCTTGTGGGGATGAGATTGGGGTCTTATGCCCACAAGAAGTGCACTTTTTAAATCCAGTTGGTTTCTTTGACATAGCTAAAAGGAGAACACCCCCTGAACTAAGGAAAACAACAATGACAACTATTTTTTTAGAAAAATAGGATAGCTGTTAAAAAGGAATTACCAGAAAAAAACAGTAATTATTAGACAAAAACAGCCAGTAAAGGGACAGAATGAAGGATGAAAAATGCCGGCTATGGTATTTAAAGAAATACCTGACAGGTAAAAGAAATTACCAACAATGGTACGAAGATTACTAAACTTAGTAGAAAGTCAAAGAAAGGTCAATGAAATCCCTACCACCAGCAACCACTAAGAGGGAGAGTATAAGAAAAAACTAGCAAAGTTTAAGAAAGGACTACATACATTTTTAACAATTAACAATAATAAGAAAATCTGCTTACAATGCTCGACAGCAGAACAAATGTCTAAATATGATGACAGCAAAGGAGATCTGAGGCAATGGGGGTAGAATAGAGCATTATGGGTAAAGGTAGGAGCTTGACAGCTAGATCCAAAGTCTGGTGTATGTGGCTGAGTCGAATCCAAGGATCATTACTGAGGAAGAATGAAAAGGACATCAGATTGTAGCATTAATAAACTACATGTATTAACACAGTATGCATACATATATGTACTATACCACTAAGATAAAACATATTTGTTTTATTTAAATACAGAGTATGGACTTCACTCAGCACCTTCACAAACAAATTTAGTATTTGAAAACTGGAAAGCTGTCCTCAAAATTCACTGTTACTTTCTTGGTTCATATTACTTCTTACTGCTGTCCTGAATATTATTACTCCTGTTTTGGTTCTGCAATGATTAATGACACCTGTCTTTAGATTTTATAACTTTTTGAGGAGTTTCTTTCTCTCCATGAGATTTGATAACCTATAAAATGACAGACTGTTGAGCTGAACAGCAATGGAGAGTGTTGATGTTTCAGTATTCACTACTGAATACTGTGCTTTAGTAAAATAATGAATGTCAATATAAACATAAATATGGTCAAATAGAATGAGTGTATGTTAAAAATGAAAAAGAACTCAGATTTATTCTGCATTCTAGACGTTGTTTGGTTCCTTAACAAAATAACAGTGTATAACTACTGATTTTGTAATAATGCCACTAATAAAAATGCATCTGCATTATTCATGTATTACTGGCCAGGAGTAACTGGGGCCAACAGTATAACAAGGCACTCTTGTATGTCAAATGGATAAAATCTGATATTCAAATTGTATGCCTGTATTTATGCTTTTATCACATGATGGTCAATATTTTCCTGTTAAGACGTTGTGTATTGATTCTTCATAACTGCTATTAATCTGTGACAGCACCTGATATTATGTACTTCATGTGCCAAATGTCTGTGTGCTTCATTAAATACCTTTAATTAAGCATGTAGTAAAAAAACGTAAAACACTTCACAGTAATCTGTTTTAATGTAAAGAAGTCACTACACTGACTTATACATAGAATATCAAAAGAAAAACAAATTGTTACTAATTATCACTAAATAGTCAGCCACAATTGCATATATAAGCAATTTTTGAATCTAGGTGGCACAGTGGTGCAGTGGCTAGTGTTGTCACCTCACAGCAAGAGGTTCTCTGGTTCAATTCTCACTGGGGTACCTTCTGTGAGGAGTCTGCATGCCCTCCCTGTGTTCATGTGGGTTTCCTCCCACATTCCCAAAACATGCTGCAGGTGAATTGGACATTATAAATTGGCCCTAAGTGTGAGTGCATGTGCATGTGTGTGCCTTCTGAGGAAGGTTGGACACTGGGCTGGCAACTTGACACTGTAAAACTCTACTGCCACTCATTCTGCAGACCAGTGATCTGCTGTGGTGACCCCTAATGGGAGCAGCTGAAAGGAGAAGAAGCATTTCTTGAATCCGTCAAAGAGATTTACATATTGGGACTTCCAAGATGGCTGTACACTGATGAACAGCTTAGCTTCAGCTCTCAGAGTGTGAAAAAGAAACTGAGAAATAAGAGGTAGTAATTCTGTCAGCTTGAGTAAAATTCAGTTACTGGCTAGTAAGTGCAGTCTGTGGATGCCAGCAAAAAATAAATTTAGAGAACCTTCAAGAAAATCAACTAGAAAAGGTGAAGAGAAAACACTGACTTGGAAGAATCCTGCAGCTGTTCAGCAAAAATCAGTTCAAGCTCCAGCATTGGCCGAAGAGATGGCTTCCTGTATTTTAGAGGAAAAAATAAATTAAATACACTGATTCAAATAAATGAAACATTGAATAAGTATATTAATTCAAGTAACAAAAAAGGCTGGAAAAATAGAAAACACTTTAACTAGCTATTCAGATGAGCTGGTAAACTGCAAAAATTGGTGGGTAAAATTAAGAAAATGCTAGCGGAGTATGAAACCTCTCAAGAAGAGGTGTTTCAAAAAATGATAGAAGACAAAGCAGGCAGAGAAAAATTTAGATTTTCTGCTGTAACAAAAAAAAATGGAAGGAATGGACTGTATCATTTTTATGAATACACAAATAAACAACTGGACTGGTATTCCACAGCAGGATTTGTTAATTGAAAGGGCACATTGAGGGTATGCTCCAAGCCTGGCCATGAGAAAGCAGCCAAGACCTGTATTAGTAAAGATATAATCATACCAGCAGAAAGATTTGGTCCTGACAAAACTGTGTCAGAAGGGCAAAGTATTAAAATTAGAGACAGTAAAGTATTTGTGAGAAATGATCACTCAATGTACACCAGCAGAAGAGAAGAAAATCTATCCCAGAAATCAAGGAATGTCAAGAGACAGGTGTGACATTGAAGTTGCTGTATCCAGCTGTCTTCAGAATATTTATTCCTTGAGTATCAGAGACATTTTTTGATGCAGAACAGGCTTAGGAGGTAATACAAAAGTTTATCGAATGAAAACTGAGCCATCAAACAACAGGGGACTCTGCTTTTTATTCTTCTGACAATACAGATCATTGAGATACTTTGCCAGTCAACCTTCTTCCAATATTCCAAAGGAAAATGCTTGAAAAACAGAAAAATATTGGAGTTGACTTGAAGAATCAGGAGTACTTCAGACTTGAACCATAGTCTGGTGTTCGAAGATGGAGATGAACATGAAGAAGACCAGCAATCCAGAAATTAGTGAATAAATGTAAACTTATAAAGCATCACAATAATATTTGTGAAATATGGCTTTGCAAGAAAAAGTGGCTGAGAAAGATTGGACTTTTGTTGTCTTTGTTAATCTTGTGAGTTTACTGTAAAGCATATACTCCACTTTACATCATTCATGTTTAAAAGGACACAAAGAAAAGCAATAACTGTAAGTAAAACAATTTTTGTACTTAGTAGTATTTGTATAAATTGTCTTGATATAAACTGCATGTTATATAGTAAAGCAGATTTATGTAGTATATATCTTAAATATGAGGGTGAGTCTTTTCAGTGACTGTCACATGTTATGAAGACATTAAAGTAAACAAGTACTTTTTTAGTTTTATGAAATATAATCATTACAATGCAAGAAGAGAAGAAAGGCTGGACAAAAGCAAGACTAAGTTAATATGCTGTAATTTTGGGTTGTTGGGGCAGGGGGTGGGGTGCAAACAATCACTGATTATATCATATGCAGAGTTGAGATATTTTTCTCTTATTTTTGCATTGGTGAATGTCTGGATTGATGTCATTGGCTAAATCTAAAAACAGGTGTTTCTATAACCAAGTAGGCTTGAAAAATAAGATAGAATGATGAAGGCCATGAGAAGTACTAACTTTATTGCATATGCAATAATATTAGCTTGTTTGTGTTTTCTTTAGCAAATGTTCAGTAGGATTTAAGAAGTATGTAGCTGAAGGCAGTTGTACATTCTGTTCTTCTGTTTCCATGGATATAAGATGTTTGCAGGTGCAAGCAATTAATCTTGAGAGTCCTGAGCATTATTTTTGGGGAGAAATGTAAAATTTAAAGGTGCAAAGGGCAAGCAGTTCAGTAAAAAATAAAGTTTGAAATTATTGGAAGTGAATAAGAGATAGCTGATTCCTTAGCAGCCTTAATACTTCAATGCATTTAATAGAACAGCGTAAAAGTTTGTTTTATTTAAAAATAATCAGTGCACTTTTTAAGGTTAAAAGTTGATGTTTTCTAAAAGCATACAGGCTGTTTTTCACATGTGGGAGGGTTTCACATGTGGGAGGGGAATAGGGAATTTTAAAAGAATAGATAGCAATCAGTATAAGTGGGAGCAAAAGGCTATAACATGCACTTTATCATGGGTAAACTGAATTTTAGGTTATGTAATTCTTGTAGGTGCAGCTATTGGTTTGGAGCAATTGTTCTTATCAGGAGAGTTAAACTTCATTTTTCTGAAGATGGACATAGTTTTGTGTGTTAGTTCTAAATTAATAGATTATAGGGGTGTTCCGAAAATGTATTTAGTTTTTGTTTGAGGATTTTCATTAAAACAAATAGTCTTTACAATGTGACATGGAGCTGACAAAAAACAACTGTATAAAAGATCAACTTGCCAATGGTGTGCGCATGTAACACAAAAGTTGGAAATACAGCTTTCAAAAAAGCTGTTGTGTATAATAGATGGGAACAATAACATCTTATTATAATAGCTACTCTATCCCTACCTTCAGGCTTAATGAATTTGTTAACTATGCATGATATCAAATGCATTTATGAGTAACTATTCTAAATAATATTATATTTAATGTTAACTATCAGTTGTATCTAAATTGTATAATGCATCTTGGAGCTTTTCTCCCTGGGCCTCCACTGAAAATGGGTCAATTCAGCCCAATGGACTTCGCCGGTAATCAAACTGCAAATAAATAAATAAAATAAATAAATTCCAAAAAATGTATTATTGCATCCTTTGGGACATCATCTATACAAAGGAACTACCACATTAACAATATGGCCCTGAGAGCAGACCCAGCTGTTCACGAATTGGTTGCTTATGGGGACTGTGACCTAATTTTTTATAAACATGTGCCCATTATTGTAAGACAATCCTTCTATACTGCACAGCTTATAAACAAAGGGATTGTATCTATATCTAGGGATGTCATTGACCCCATTTACTCAGCCCTCATTAGACCAATAATTGAATATAATGCCTCCTTTGGTATGTATCTATCCAGATACATGCAATAACTAGAAAGCCCACAGAGATACGTTACAAAAAGGATACAAAGCCTAAATAACATGTCTTACATGGACAGACTCAAAGCCCTGTCACTATAATCAGCATCCTACAGAATGTGAAGAGATGACCTGTGTTTGGCATACAAAGCATACAAAGCATCCTCTGACCCAATACTGATTGATTTACTGCACATGAGCAAATCAAATGGCATAGGAAATATATGGTATAGAGATATAAACCTCTTCTTCAACAGCAACAGAATGGTTTAGAGGGGCAGGTATATATCACAGAGCATACAGCTGCCCTGGAACAGACTCCCCATCTACATAAAACACAGTTCATCCCTATCCATATTCATGCACAACTTGGATGTAGAGATGGGAAACAGAAAATTTACTCCAAGACTGCTCCCTGTATTTACTAATGGACAGAGGCAGTTCCTATATGCATTATCCCATGTATGGATCCCCTTAAATTATCAGTTGTATGATCCCAGTTATTCTCTAGATCATGGGATGGGTAAAGCCAATCTCTAATCAAATGAGATAAGTTAATTTGAGCACAAAAAGGGAAACTGGCTAGGCTTAAAATGGCCTTCAAGGACAGCTAGCCTAGTACTTACTTATGAACCTATACAGCAGAGAAATATGGAAATCAAGAAAGAGCAAAAATGGAAATATTTATGGGACACTTAATTATGTCAAGATTATAGGAAGATGAGGCTCAACAGTTAATACTTAAGATAGGTGGAGATGAGATAAAACTGGTGACTATAATCAATCTGCAGGAAAGTCTCCAGGAACAAATGGTATTACTATGGATAACCAAAAACAAATGAAAAATACCTCCAACAGCCAGATACCTGTGCCCAAATACACACAAAATCCAAGTAACAGGAACAAGCAAACAGACTCAGGCAAGGCTCCTCTCTCCAGCTTAAAACTCAGGTTTATTCACAATTTGAACTACACAAGCACTTTCACAAACTGCTTCATCACGTGCTTAAAAAGATGAAAAAAAAAACCCTCCTTTTATACATCTATTTACAAATCACATGACATCCCATTAATCATTACATGATACTAACATCACATTAAAGCATTATAAACATAATTAAAACATTTTATTAAGAATAAAAATAAAAATATTAAACTATCTAAAAATAGGTCTTGATTTCAATTTAGGTTTCAGGAGACATGGTCATTTAAGCCATGTCCTGCATCCCCCCTTTATCTGACTTTCCACGTTGCCTCTAATTCCTTAGTTTGATTGCATATATCACCTGCTCTAACACTCGGGTACACCCTATCTATTGCCATAAACTTAAAAACATGCGATGAATCTGTTTTAATAATGTGTTTGGCTAATGCACTAACTTTATTCCTCTTGCTTATATGATATAAATGTTCACAAATCCTGTCTTTAAAACACCTAACAGTTTTGCCAATATAAAATTTCCTACAGCTTAAACAATGGACAAGGTAAACAATATGTTCAGTTTCACATGTGGCACGAACTTTAAACCTGTACTTCTTCTTTTGATCAGGATGGTCAAACTCTGAACTAGTATCTAACGCCCCACAAAAAAGAAGATTTACCACAAGGCAAAGTCCCTGTGGAATCATATTCATACTGCCTATCCTTGGGATAAAAAAGTCGCCTTTTCAGGGATTTTTTGTTCCTAAAAAGGAACTTAGGTTCACAATCTAAATTCGTGGCTATCTCTTGATCAGTAATCAAAATATTCCAGTGTCTCCAAATTATATCCATATATCTATTAACATCACTGGTATAACTTAAGGGTACTTTCAGCTTATTCCTACTCTGTCCTGTATCACCCTAATGCTTCAAACTACTACAATGTGAGTAATAGGGTTTAGCTCTGGTGTCTTTCATATTTACGTCTATTACATTAGTCTGAATCATTTCTTCACTATAGCCCCTTTCTCTCAATTCCTTAGACACTGTCTCCACATGTTGTAGAAAGTCAGCTTCCCTGGCATTTAACCTTGAGGCTCTAAAAATTTGGTTGCTACTACATTTTTAAAGGTGTATGATGGATGCATACTCTCTTTATGTAACAAATGGTTAATATGACAGCTCTTCCTATATAATATAGTGTAAACTTTCCCTGTCTCATCTTTCTTAAGTGTAACATCCAAAAAATGTACCTCTACATCTGAGCATTTTGAAGTAAATCTCAAAAAATCAGTACTTTCATTAAGATACTTCTCAATTTGAAAAAAACTGACATCTCCCTTTCACCATGCTATAAAAAGGTCATCTCCTAAAGACCAAAACCTGTGCACTATAAGGTCCCCTAAGCAGATGTTCCATTTCCCAGACCACCATAACTGCATTGGCGTAGCTATTGGCACATGATGTGCATTGGCGTAGCTATTGGCACACATGTGCCCATAGCTACGCCATTGTGTTGTCTAAATATTGTTTCACCAAACAGAAAAACATTATGCTCAAGCACAATTTCCAACAGTTTACATACCAAAGAAATGTTATCATTTGAATAATCAGAAAATATTTTCAAGAAATACTCAGTATTTACTATCCCTTGACTATTAGGGATAACTGTGAACAAGGAAACAACATCCATTGTAACAAATAAAATCTCGTCAGTGTTATTGAACTTTGTAGCAAACTCATAAATATTTTAAAAATGCTCGTATCTCTCAAAATATGATCAACTGTGCTCAAAACCAGTCTTAAACATTTTTCTATGAACATAGAGACTGGTTCTGACAACCAGTTCCTACCAGAAACAATAGGTCTCATTGGTGAATTCATCGGGTCCTTATGTAGCTTGGGTAACCCTTGTATTATTGGTATAGCGGGACTCTGTACTAAAAAATATGTCAACAACTCATTATCAATTAACTGTTGAAAAAATAATTCTTGCAGCTTAGCTTTCACTCTTTTAACTCACTGACATCCTTATTATTAATCTTTACATAGAAGTCAGTGTTTTTCAACATATCAAACACTGTGTCATCATACCATTTCCTGTCTAATACTGCAATAGGTCCTCCTTTGTCAGCAGGTCTTATAATAATATTAACATTCCTTTCTAAATAATTTAATGCCCTAGTGTCATCTTTACTTAGATTATATCCCTTCTTCTTAGTGCATATGTTTTCATTAGTTAAATTCAGCTTGTAAATATCCTCAATACATAATTTTTCAAAAGCATTTACAAGGGGATTCATAGCTGGAATAAACACACTAGGTTTAATTTGGAATTTATCCAAACATAAACTAACTGTTCATGAATGTAATATATTAAGGAAGGGCTTATCATTTATATCTACAGGCATATCAGATTTTACAGATGTGGTGTTTGATGTAAAAATGTTTACCCATAATCTAACTTTGAAATTAATGTTTAAAGACACAGCTAACACACCAGTTGGTACAGCTGGTTCTAACTGTTGTAGGAAGCCAAGTGTTTTTATTCTGGCTGGAAGGTTTTGTTTAACAGTATTTTAAAAGGAGGGGAAGCACCTAAAGACAGTAAAGACCCATCAGACTCAAATTCATATCAGCCCATTTAAATTTTAAATTATGATTATAAAGTGTTTATGTTTATACTAGCTGAAAGAATGGCAAAGGTTTGCTAAAACTAATAGATATGGATCAATGTGGTTTTGTGGAGCAGAGTCAAAATTTTGAAAACATTAACAGAACAATGATGGTTTCAGATGGAAGCAGAATGCAAGAAAATACTTCTATTGTTCACAGATCTTAATGCAAGAGAAAGCATTCAAAAGAGTAAGCTGACATCTTATGATTATGGAAATGAATGCATTTGCATTCCCCTGATACAGTAAGGTTAATTAGGAGGATATATGAGGGATCCGAGGCAAGAATTAAAGTGGGAGGGTTCCTCTCTGATAAGTTGAGTCTGAACAGAGGAACCAGGCAAGGATGTCCTCTTTCCCCTTTACTATTTTCTTTATAATTAGAGCCTTTAGCAAAGAAAATAAGGGACCCAAAAATTCAAGGATATATTTGGTAAGGTAATCAAGTGAAGCTGACTTCATTTGCATATGATATTTTTTTGTACCTGATTAAATTCAGAAAAGGATATCTCAGTGTTGTGGAACTTTTTTGGGATATAACTTTTATGAAGATAAAACAAAGGCTTTAGCCATAAATTATGTACCCACACGTGAACTGGTTCAGCAGTACCTATATTTATGGGGACATGCTAATATGAAGCATTTATGAGCGTGGATTAAAAAGGCTTCTCTTATGGCAGCTAAGGATATGTGGAAAGATATTAAACAAAAGATAATACAAAAACGAAGAAAATTAATGCTCTTGTTTATGGATATGGTAGTAAGATACAATCAGTGACAATGTTTTAGTCTCTTTAGTTTTATATACACGTCAGGCACATTTTTAACAACCAGAGAAGTTGTGGACAATAATTAATAAAGAGTTGAAGGAGTATATCCGGGAGGGGAAGAGAATAAGGATTTTTGGGATAAGGTGATCTTTCCAATACAACAAGGTGGTTTGGGATTACCTGGTTTGAAGGGATATTTTTGAGCAACACAATTAAGGCTCATATAAATAACACAAGCAGAAAGTAACAATTCCAAGTTGAAAGTGATGATGATAAAATGGGGGAATTCAAGAAATAAGGAAAGATCAGGATTTTGGATGCAGATCCTTAAGGAGAATAACAACATCCATATAGAATATTATATTCATAAAATAGCAGAAAGTATTCTAAGAAGTAAGCTAACACAAGACTGGAGAAAGGGCATTTTGCCAATAGAGATCACTGCAAGTAGGATTACGGAGAATAAGCAAGAAGGGGCTAAAATGTACAGGTCTATATTATCATATTGCACACTCAGAAGAGCGAATAACAGATAATCAACCCCATGTAAGTGAAAGCCTACAACGTCAAAACTTCAGAACAGAGATTATTTTCCAATGGAAAACAATCTCTGTTCCAAAACAAAAAAAAAAAAACAGTAAAACATTACTTAACATGGGGGCTTTGCCCCCAACACCCCCCCAACATGGGGGGCTGTGCCCCTCACACCTCCACTACTTAAATATACCACCTCTGAGATTGCACTACAGTGCCAAAAAGGCAAAGTAGCGAAAGCGGCCAAATTCTTTCCCAGGGAAAACATTTGCTGAAATGCCGCTTCACTTATTTTGCTTTTTCATGCTTTACTATTTGACAAAGATGCATTCAACAACCTGCATCTGCAGCGGCGTAATAGGGAACCAAAATGTACTGAGGAAAACTGGCAAAGGAACCAAGGTATTGGGAGCAAAGAACTAGAGATGGAAATGTATTAGAAAGGGATGAGGCCAAAGAACACATTTGGACTGCCAGCTAGAAACCGCCTTCCCTACCAGGAATTGAAATCAGAGTATAGGCAAAGAGAAAAGGATAGGGAAATCCTAAGTGAAAGTCCTGCTCTGGTAGAATTTTTAGTTGAATGTAGAACAAAAACTGCTTTTAAAAAAAACAGATAATTAGTAAACCATTTGAAATATTGCACAATAACTATAAAAATCAGAGTAGGTTAGAAAAAACTGTGAAGAGAGACTGACTAAGCAATTTATAAGGGAGCAATGAGAGGGCATATGTTTGGCTCCCAAGTATGCAACAAAGTCTAGAAGGTTTAGAATTTTCCCTTGGAAGTATTTGCATAGATATTTTATACCCCAAGCAGACTCAAAGGAATTTTCCCTCAGGTAGATAGCAATTGTTGAAGATGTGATAGGGAAAGAAGAGGTAAAGGGAGCATATGTTTTGGAAGGGTAGTAAGTTGGCAGATTTTAAAAATTCCTTGCAGAGTACTCTGTCAGAAATGCTACTTGAGCAAATTAGTTTAACTAAGGAAATGATTCTTTTGAGCTGGGCCACAGGATGTGAATTTCCTAGACATATGTAAAGCCTTGTTAATTTTAATTCTGATAGTTGCCAAAAAAGTATTTACTAGAAAATGGAAATCAAAGTCTAAACCAACTGTATTTGAAGTATTGAATATTATAACAGAGATAAAAAGAACTGAAAGTGGGTTCTTTAGAAAAGGGAAGGAGCAAATTTAGAAAAGGGAAGGAGCACATTACATAGAAATAAATGGAAATTGTGGGAACAGTACATGCAGAATAATGTTCTGGAGGAGGAGTGAGGTCTAACTTAAGGTAGGAACTGAGCAATTTATACAATGTTGGATTGAGGGTAGTTATAAAAAATAGCATATGTGATGTATAATGTATTTAACTGGAAACAGGTTAATATGTTTGTTTTCTTTTATATTAATGTATATTTGTCTATGTCTTTAAAGAAATGTAATAAAGATGTTAAAAAAGATTTAGTATTAGGTTGTGTGTTATAAGAAATGGGAGGTGCATTATAATCAGAAGAGCAAAAAGATAAGTTACTATCAAGCAGTGATATCCACTAAAGTCAAATTTGCTTAATGCAATTGTATAAAATATGTTGCCTTTCCATACATGTTAATCAAACTGTATACTGTGCTAAAATAAAAATACTAAAAACATGAATGCTAGACACAACTCACTGTAAAAAATGATTTTGAGAAAATATCATATCATGGGTATGTTTCCATTTCCTGGCTGACAGTCTCTCAATGCAGAATTTATTATTATAAATATTAATATTTTCTAAGTTTACAAGTGTGCTTTGTTAGTAAAGCAACATATTTCATCAAAAAAACATGAAAAAGAAATAAAAATCTACTCAGATTATATATTATGGCCAGGTATATAAAAATATTTATGTGCATTGTTTAAATCAATGCCGAAAGTCTGAATTAACATACATAACTGTGTAGTAGTCTCCTGACATTAGTACTGACACATCCACCAAAGTCATGTGTAAATGTTTCCTAAGTATTAAGTACAGGTAATCATCAGCTTCAGATAAACTTAAAAAAATATTACACTCTTTGTGACATTTTTTGGGAAAAAATGTAATCCAGCATTGAAAGTTCTTACTTTGTAGTAGTGTCCCTCTTTGCTTCTGAGGTGATGTGGACAGCTCCAGATTTAAACCGCTTTGACCTGCTTAGGTATAGAGAGATCATTCAGTGTCCATGGGGCAAGGGATAAAAAAGACTCCTTGTTTTTTTTTTCCAGCATGGGAGATTCCTGTCAGCATTTTTGTTCCAGAGACATAGATCCAGCCTGCAGATCTGGAGGACAGGGAGATGTTTACCTGTCTTAAGGATAAGGCTCCTCAGCTGTGTTGCTCCAGTTGCTTGAGAGGTTCTGTGAATTCATTGGCCAGAACCCTGGTTGTCTTATGTGATCATTCTGCTGTTTGTCATAAGATCCTGCATGTGTTTAAGGTGCTCATTTCTTGGGAAAAAACATTAGACTGGCCATGACTAAACTACTGCTCGCTACAAGATCCTGCGTAATGCTCAGTTTAAAACTGTGTTGGGTTGTTCAGCAAGAAATACTTAGAAACAAAATCCGTTTATGCATACAAAGTCATTATGGCCTGCTTTTGCTACCTGTGTAGTGTCCCAGAGTGAAAAAAAGAGCTGCTAAATTCTGAATAACACCTGCTATGACCTTGTTAAATGCAAACCAAAAATACTGCTATGGATGTCATTCGCATAATCCAGTTTACAGCAACTACAACAAGCTTAATTCCAGACTGCCTAAATCCCTGTTATCAGTAATATTTCATCATTTACATAAAAAGTTGCTGCCATATCACTGCATATCCATATACCTTTTCAAACAAACTGGCAAATAATCTGTGCATAATGATTAAAACAGCAACAATTCAAACATAGAGTTAACTAATGGCCTAGTCTTCATCTGCAAAAGTGTTTTTGCTGGCTTGGCATTCTCAGGAGGTAGTAACCTGATTTGTATTGAGTTTTGCTTGTTTCTTTCCTGGTTGCTCCTAGGTGTTGTTGAATGTGACAACAGCCTTCCAGTCCAACACATTTCAATGTCAAGTGTGAGAACAAATGTTTCTAAACTCTGACAAAAAGCAGTTTTTTTTCAGATCAGATGAAACTGTTCAGCCTACCCGAACATGAAATTGACTTGGTCTCCGCACTTGCTTCAAATTTAATAACTATGTAAAACTGTGCTACAAAATCAAGAAAGAGCCTTCTGTCCATAGAGCAAAGAAACATTAAAAAAACGTATTCAGTTATGTTGGGTCATTTGTGTTGACTGCAATATGTCAATCAAACAATAATAAGCAATTTGTTATTTAAATAACTGAAATTAATAAGTATGTCTTTTAAAGTTAAAAAAAAAACATAACGGGATAACTGTAGTGGAAATGTGTTGTCAAACCCCATTATTACTTAAAAAGTAATACATTTGAGTGGTCAGAGTTGCATGTCCTGTGATGAATGATAAGTTGGCACAGATAGTTCATCAAAGATTGCATTGTGCGCTCATTATTGTTTGCAGTTTTGTAACCTCAGACTGAATTCTTTAGAATAACTGCTGTCATATTATTTATGAGTGTGTGTGTCTGCTTCAGATAGCAGAAAGGCCACCAGGCCTTTGTTTATAACATTACAAGTTTCATGGCCAAGAAAACCATGACTGTCAGTCTACTCAGATGTCAGCGAAGTATCTCTTATTGGATCAAGAACATATCATGCAAAATAAATAACATTTTAATTATTTCTTCATAATGATGAATATCCAATTAAAATTAAGTGACATCTTAAAATTACATAAACCCAGCGTGTTACAATTAGACATAAAAAGGTCAAAGGTTCAGACTATAAGCTAAGTGTTCTTTCAAAGTGAGAGGTTAACAGCTTTGAAATGATGCTTCTCAATGTGAAAACAGGAAAATAGAAATAGTTGTTGGTTATTAGAGAAATAAAATGTCAGTGCCTTTTCTTATAATGTCAGAGTATTGTTTCTTAATATTATCATTTTCACAACACCAGTCATTGCTCCCATGTCTTTAAGATTAATTCCACTTCTTTTAACAAATAATGTTTTGGTTCCTATTTTATTGAGGTTCTTTGGAAAACCCCCAAATATTTTCCAATTATTAAAAATAATACCTTTGATATTCTTTTTATCATATGATGATGTTATAATTATTGCTGGTCAGGCTGTTAGCTTCTGCAGGAGAAGAATCAGAGACAATAAATCTACAAGGTTTGAATTTATTATACCTGTCCGTTTTAACTTCATTATCAACTTCTGGAACCAGACTTCAAGGATATCCTCTAACATAAAATTTATCAGCTAGAACAGCACTTTCTTCTAAAAGATGTCCTTCATTGGTCAAGCAGCTTACTCTAGCAAACTGACCTTTAAAAATATTTATTTTTTAAATTTAGAGTATATGATGTTCAAACACCCATTACTTTGAAGTTCTCTGTTATAAATCTTAGTTAAGGGAGACACACCAGCTTTATAAACAAATAAATCTAGAAAATTAATAGTAACCATATGGAAAGAAAAAGTAATTGAAAGAAAAGGAAATTTTTCAAAAAGGGTAAACTAAGATTTCTAATATGCCCTGTAATGTAGCATCTAAAAGAATGTATAAAAGTTTCAGTTGCAATCACTCCAAATATGTTTTAAATGGTATTACAAAAATAACACTGAACAGGAATAAGATTAAGGTTTCAGTGTATTTAGCTAAACATTCTGGTATGTAGTATATGCCTCCATGTGCAAGGCATGTGAAGTATTTTATATAGGAATGACTACAAGAGAGCTCTACCACAGGATATATGAGCATATACATACTGTGGAGACAGGTGATGTAAAAAATGCATTAGTCAGACATTTTGTCTCATGCAGTAAAAAAAAGTTTTTTTTATTTATTGTTAACAATTTTGTTTAAAAATGATTGCAAGTTTTATACAGATGATTAATTGGAGTATAAACACTATACTTGACAGATTAGATTTAATGCCTGCTGATTTCCATGAATAAATGACAAAGGAAATTTAAAGCATATTTTAAAAAAGAGAAAGCTACAGCATTGTTTTGAAGTCATGTGACAAATTGTGATTATTTTACTGTTATTTATTGGTGTTTTAGTGATTTCACTTTAGTCTGATGAAGTTCTGCATTGAACAAAAGTGCTTACTAAAGTGATTCAGTTTTTCTTATTTATTGGTGTTTTATTCATTCCCTTTTTCAGTTTTAAATCAGTAAGGCTGTTTTATGATAACATTGTTTTTACGCTTGGGTGCTTTCTGTGGGAAGTCTGGATGTCTTCAGTGTTTTCATGTGGGTTTTTTCTCTGGGTGTTCCAGTTTCCTCCCACATTCCAAAGACATGCAGTAGGTAAATTGTACACAATAAGTTGGCTGCAGAGTTTTGTGTGTGTGTGTGTGTGTGTGTGTGTGTGTGTGTGTGTGTGTGTGTGTGTGTGTGTGTGTGGTATGGATGAACAACAGTGGCAGGTATAGCCACGCAGCAGTGCGAACATGGGTTTTAGATGATTGTAATGTGACACCCCAAATCCCTGTGCAAAAATTGGAAAAAGGAGTTGTGAATGGATGGATGGTCCAACTGAATATATAGAGTACCCCTTTTCATTGGTGGCCAATGGAGAAAAGCTCCATAAAAAAAAAAAACAAACATAACAATAAAGCACTCCCAGAGAAGTAAGAAGAGACAAGTAGTAAAAGAAATTATAGTAAAGCTATGAAAATGCAAAGCAGTAAACCAGCATGGGTATACATTTTGAAATACTCAACATTTTTTTAACAAATGATTATTATTATTTACCAAAAGTATAAAGAAGTCAAATACATCTATAGTACATAAGTACTCATTAATGCACTAATTATATACAGTTATTATAGAGAGAGAATAATAAAAATGCAATAAATTAGATATTTGTAGTAGTTTCACTAGCATAATGAGCGCAGACTGGTGGCTGTTGGCATCTTTTCTAGAAAGTGCAGCTCCATGGTTCCCAGAGTTTCAAATAAGCTAAGAGATAATGATTAGGGGAGTTATGATATGACAATCGGGGTTTGTGCAAAACAATGCCCCGGGAATAGGAGGTAGAGAGGAAAAAGTGGGACTAACAGTGAAAGTACAAGCCTGGATATACAGAATAATATGTTAATAGGGGTTAGTCAGGTGAAAAGCAAGGGATTTGTACCCTATATTAAAAGCAATATGGGTGAAATTTCTCCATCAGACTTTAGGGAAGCTAAATTGCTTCATACTATTGATTTGGATTCAATGTCTAAACTCAAATAAATTATGTAAGAACTCATCTTAAGTTAGCTGATATTGAATGAATGTAGTGCATATCTGAATATTAAGAAATACTACGAATATACTGAAGGA
The DNA here is from genome assembly GCF_019279795.1 of Protopterus annectens. Taxonomy (NCBI): domain Eukaryota; kingdom Metazoa; phylum Chordata; order Ceratodontiformes; family Protopteridae; genus Protopterus; species Protopterus annectens. The sequence continues at coordinate 220,532,525 of NC_056727.1, forward strand.
GCTATAGCAGGTACACTTTCTACTTTACTTACCAGGAAAAGGACAGTGTCTGAATCTTATAGCCCATAAGACTAATTTTTCTAAAACGTGTCCTTACATATTTAAATAGGGTCTACGGTGAATGCCTAGAACATTGGTCTGTTTTATTAAAATCCTTATACAAATGAATAACTATCTTTTGTAAAAGTTTCAGGAACTAAGGAGACAAAATTAGCAATGGTTCTCCAGAAATAGAATAAGTTCAAAGTAGACCTTTGTTGGTACCATTGGAGGTTATTATTACTTTAATTTTTTCTGTATTCAGAATTATAGAGTGCTAATTAAATGTATGTGAAGATAATGGCTATAGCCAACAAGAAACTACCTTCCATGTAGTGATTAGCTTAGGCACAGAAGGCATTCTATAAGGTGGAGTGACATTATTTGACAATGTTGCTGGCCTTGGGATTTACTCAAGATTTTTTTAATTTAATAATGACTATTTATAGAGGATCAAAGGGAAGAGGTAACTATTCATGTAGGTTTGACTTTACCATTATAGTATCATAGAATCATAGGATCATAGGAGATTACTAGGCTATCGACCCAGAGGTCATCTTAAGCCTTGCGATTTCATCCCAATGTAATACCATAGAAATGCTAGTTAATACCCAAGATTGCATTTAGTGATGACTGCCCATGTCCAGGAGGGTTGTGGGCGCTATCCCCGGTATGAATCTACTGTGCCCCATCCACTCGTCCAGGTTCCTCTTGAACAGTGTCATAGAGGTGCTCTGTTTCACATGAATGGGTAGCCTGTTCCAAAGACACAGCAGTCACTGGAGTATAAACCTGTCCCTCCATCATGTTCTATTTAAAATGCAGGCCATATTTAGGTCCCTGGAATGGGTAGCTCTAGTCCCATTTCATTAGGTTTGGGTCCTGGGTTGCTCTGAAGACCATCCACAAGTCTCCCCTAAGAAGTCTATATGATATGGAGTATTGTGACAGGGACTTTAGTCAGTCTATGTAAGGCACATGCTGGACCCTCTTGATCTTCTTTGTTAGAAACCTCTGGGGTTTCTCTAATTGCTGCAAATGCTTAGTACAGTACATGCTGAATGGGACATTATACTCAATTAGGGGCCAAAAAAGTGCCGAGTATAGGGGGTTATAACTTCTTTTGCTCTTATGGCAATGCCTTCACTAATCAAGTGTGCTATGAAGAAATCTTTCCTTACTACTGTATTTCCCCGAAAATAAGACTTATATTCTTTCCCCCACTGAAATACACATTAGGGCTTATTATCAGGGGATGCCTTATTTACCCCCCGCCATTACAACAATCTACATTTATTCATGTATATAAATTGACATTTATTCATGTACACAAATTGACATTTATTCACATACAAAAATCAACATTTATTCATGTACACAAATTGACATTTATTTGGTACTTTTCTGTTGTTGGACAACAGCTCTATGTAACGTGTTAAAAGTTGTGTGTGAATTCTACATAAATAGTGCAATAAACATTTCAACTTCAGAATATCTACACCTTGGCTTTTACAGTGCAATATTTCATGCTTAACAGAAAGTGCAGAAAAATCTCAATACATGTGTATTGGAGGAGGGGAATAAAACTGAAAGGAGAAGCAATCCATTCTGTTGCCCCGATAATGGAAAAGTTACTCAAATACAGCCATGTCATCTTCTTTTGGAACATTGTCATAAGTCTCCAACCCGTGAATTCTGGCCTGAATTTCTTGTGACTCCATTTCCTGTAGGACCATTGGCCCCAATCTGTCATGTCTAGCAATAGTGCTCCCCTTAAATGAGCACTGCTTGTCCAAGTAGCCTGCACGTAGTGCATTGGCAACACAGCTGCCAGTGATTTTATCCCATATTGTTTTACCCAAGTCATGACCTCTTGCAGGCTAGGCTTCACAAAGTTTCCATGCTGATTTCTCTCCATTCTATTTTCAATGTAGTCATTGAGATCCATGCGCAAATGGTCCTTGAATGGCTTGTTTATTGCATTATCAAGAGTCTGGAGATAGGCAGTCATTCCTGTGGGAATCATTATTTGATCTATTCTTCTCAGTGCAAGGAATTTCTTCATGTCTTTAGCACGGTGAGTGCTGGCTGAATCCCAGACTAGCAGACCTCTTTCGCCACCTTGCAAAACAAGTGTCAGCATTACATTGACCCACTTCCTTATAACTGCTTGTGTGCACCAGGCTTTTTTGGTTTCAAGAGTGTAAATGTCTGAAACATGTTCAATCTTATCATTCTTGCCCTTACTAATGATTAGAGGGTCTTTCTTTCCATCTAGACAAATTGCCAAAATACAGGTAACACATGCACTCTCGTAACCAGTGGAGGGAATGTAGATTGATGAGGCACCCTTCTGATCAATTGTTGTTTGAGATACTTGGCCCATAAACACTGCAGTTTCATCCATAGCAATCATGTTGGAGAGTTGGTATTTAGAAAAGTTGATGCCGTCAACAAAGGACTTGAACGCAAGTGCACGTTTAATAACTTCATTATCTTCCAGCTTGAGGAGTGTTGTTGATCTTCTTAGAGACAGTTCATATCACTGAAGGAAGCCATCCAGCCAATGTTGTGATGCTTTGAATTCTTCTGGGGAAATTTCTAACCATTGCAAGGGCAAATGTTTGGATATCAGCCCTGCGCACAACCAAAGCCTTTGCTCTCCTGTTAGCAATCCATTCACAGGTGATGTCTTCCAGTTCAGGAAATAATAGTTGCCGACTTGAAACACACTTGCACTTCTTAGCATTTCCGTCGTCGGCCTGTTGACTGAGGTTATCATACGCTGCACGCCATTTTCAGACCATTCGGAGATCTAATTTCTTCTCTTTGCAGAAAAGCCGTCAGATTCTTTCCCCGGGAGTACTCCCCGATTCCTTTCTTGTACTCGACAGAATAGCTCTTTCTTTTTGCACTCATCTTGTCTGGGGGGGTTAAATGAAGACTTATGAGACCGGAGTGGCAACACAAAATGGCAACGGTTAAGAAGACACAATCACAGATGTTCGTTATCAAGTGCATGCACCTTACACGTGTTATGTGCACTTTGACCAATCAAAATACACCTGCCAGTGTTTATGGGCCAAGGATCTCAACCGTCAAGTGTGAGTGATAATTAGGGTTACAGTAAGAATCATGGAGGACTCCCAGGGAAAGAATCTTATGACTTTCTGCAAAGGGAAGAAGTTGGGTGTCTGAATGGTCCGAAAATGGCGAGCAGAGTATGATAACCTCAGTCAATGGGTGTCAATAATAGTATTTTATAATTCAACATGTCTGTCATGTGTTGCTGACAATCTTAACTGGGGTTTATTTTTGGGGTAGGGCTTATATCATGACCACCCTGGAAAACCATGTTAGGCCTTATTCTCTGGTTAGGTCTTATTTATGAAGAAATACGGTAGAGTAGATAGACACATGGTGGTCAAAGTTAAGGTCGCAGTCAACTTGCGATGCCAGGTCCCTTACCCCCCTCATGGGTAATTAGGGTATTGCTGTTAATTTGATAGTGTGAAGGGACACTGTTTGTGCCACAGGGAATGATGATGCATTTCTTTGCATTCAGTTTGACACCATGACTAATACACCAGTCGGTGGTCTGTGTGAGACCCTCCTGCAGTATTCTGACATCATCTGGGAATTCAGTGATTGCACCTAGTTGCAGTCATCTGCAAACTTGGTCAGCGACAACCCTTTAGTTTTACCTGAACTTCTGAGAAGTATATACAAAACAGTAGGGGTCCAGCACTGACCCATGTGGCACCCTGCTGGTAACAGGTTTGCTGATTGATGTGGAGTCACCCACTTTGATAGTCTGTGTGTCTGGTTTGCGAGTCACCTGGCAACCCGTCTTACAACACAGGGGTTTATACATTCAGTTTGCTAAGTTTAGTGGTAATGCCTGAATGTGGGATTGTGTCAAAAGCCTTTGCCAAGTCAAGGTATGCTGTGTGCACAGATTTGCCCTCATCAATAGCCTTGGTCACACTTTGAAAGAAGTCTTCCAGATTTAACAGGCAAGAGATCTGTCCTTTACAAAGCTGAATTGGGTAGGAGCCAGGGTTTGGAGGTCACCTATGTCTCTATTTATGAGGTCTTTAATGATATGTTCCATGGCCTTACAGATTAGGCTGGTCAGGCTTATGGGTGTGTAATTCCCCAGGTCTGTTGCTAGGCCACCTTTGTGGAGGGCAATAACTGTAGCTGTTCTCCATTCCACAGGAATAAAGCCTGTGGTTAGGCCATGATTAAAAAGGGTACTTGGTGGTGATGCTAGTTCATGTTTTAGCCTCTTTAGGAGACAGCATGGGATGTCGCCTGGTCCCATATAGGCTGTGTTTTTTGCTTTGGACAGGGCTTTGAAGACATGTCCCTCAGATATTTAGGGTGGGGAGAGTTGGGGAAGGTTTGTTGTAAGTTAGGCGGGAATAAGGGAGGGAAATTTTCTCCAAACTTATCTACAGGTTTGCTATCTCTGTGGGGCCAGTGTGTGCGATACCATTGACCACTAGTTCTGCACATGCTTGGGTGCTACCATTTAGGTTATGTGCATAGCTGTAAAAGGCCTTATGGTTATCATCAGCTGTACTTGCTAAGTTTCTCTCAAAAAAGCCCTTGGACAATTTGACAAGTTGTCTTATTTGCCTGTTAAGGCTGAGGACGATACTTTTCCATTGTTGGAGCCTTGCCTTTGTTTTCTTGGATAGCAACTTTTTCCTTTTATTGTAAAGTTTGTTGATGCTGGATGTCCACCATGGCAGCTTGTTTTTACTTGGGGCTCTGGCTTTGAATCTTTCTGGTACACCCGAGTTTATACATTTGTGCAAGTGACTGTACAGGGCTTTAATGTAAGCTTCGGTGTAGTTACCACTTCCAGCTTGGGGTGGGACTTGGAATGCATTTATACCTTCACCTAGAAGGATATAGTTTGCCTTGGAGAAGTTTTTTAGTCTGACTTCACCCTTTATGAGTTCTGGTGTTAATGCCAGCTCAGAGGTGACTGATTTTTGGTCAATTTTAACTAATGAGGATCCGATAGTTGCAGAAGTGCACCTGTCTGACATGTTGGCTAGAAACAGATCTAGAATGTTTGTTCCTCTTGTCAGGATATGGACAATTTGTTCCAGGGCATTTGAATTAACAAAGTCAAGGAACATTTGCAGTAGCAAGTTAGGGCTAGCATAGGTTTCCCAGTTGATAGTGGGATAACTGAAATCCCCCATGACCAGTGTGCTCAGTAAAACTTGGATTGTTTCCAATTTAGACAAATAGGCTTTGTGGGCATCATGACCCATGGAGGAGGATCTATAACTGGCTATGACTTGAATGGTGGTCTTACCCACAGTAACCTGGAAAGGGGTTCTCCTCCAGAAAAAAGAGGTAATTGTTCCTCTCTACTCATCAGGCCCATTATACAGTACAGTGCCCCATTTGGCATGTACCTCTCAAGACACCTACAACAACTAGAAAGGCAACAGAAATACCTCACTAAGAAGATTACTGCCTCAAACATATGCCATATGCAGACCATTTCAAAAAACTCCAGCTCTACTCCGTTGCATATCGCCTACTCAGGGGAGACCTCTGCCTAACATATAAAGCCATGGCAAACCCAGATCTGTTGGACATGCTACACTTAAAGAAATCCCAATCTGTCCGAGCCATATGCTCCAGGGACCTAAACCTTGTCACTACAATAAACAGATCATGCTGGAGGGATAGATTCCTGTCCCAGAGACTCCCCATGCTCTGGAAAAAATTACCCATTCATGTCAAGGCTCTTCATTGTCCCTCTTTAAGAAAAATCTTGACAATTGGATGGGAAATAGGAAATTCACACCAGGGATAACTTCTGTGGCTCTGCTCGACAGGGGTGCAGGAAAATAAATTCTTGGATGGCGAAAGCCAGAGAACTTTTTGGCTAGGCTTATATAGGCCCTAGGGCCAATAGCCAAGTACCTACCTATGAACCTATGAACCTGGAGTAACTCCAAGGAGTTATCCAGTCTAACTAGACAGGAGGTGAATTTATCTCTAATATAGATTGAAACACTGTCACCTTTGGTTTTCACACATGCATTTTGCAGTCTAAAGGTGTGGCATTGTAGTCTTGCAAGGCCGGGATACTCTCTGAGCAGTGAGTCAAGGAAGGTGTGCACTTTGCACCCAGGTGTATCTTGAGGCATTAATGACTTGGATTTGACAGTCTAATTTGCAACATTGTAAAAGATTGGCTGAAGAGTTCAAGATTTCCCTTTCTGCTGCTCTGCCAGTTTTAATCAGAGACCCGGTATAAATAAGGTGATGCCCCTTCTGACCGCCTAAAACTCAGCATGGTCATTTGTGGGAATATTCCAATAGGAAACAACTGGAAGTGTGGAAAAGTACCACAGCTAAGGCTTCACTGACAAAAATGTATGAAGAACTGACAAGGAGGCTGAGGCATGATTTTAAGAGGTGTAACATACTGGGACTGAAAACTGTATCACAGGGTGCAGGCAGTTTGCAATTCCTCCATTATTGTATAATTTTCAAACACTTCCTGATAGCTCCATTAATAATTTTTGAGAGCGGTAAAAAGTATGATAAGAAGTTTTGAGATGGAGGTAAGCCCAGAGTGTCATGGGGAAAGCTACTAATGTCACCTAAAGTAGGAGGTTTAAACACCCCAACACCCAGTTATATTTCATAAAGCTGCACATATGAAGATTCTGTAATTATTGATGAGGAAGTACAGTACCAAGTGAAAAAAGATAACATTAATGATAATTCCACCGGGGCTTCAGAAGTTTGGAGAGTGGGAGTATTTTGGAAAAAAAGAAACTTGTCTACATTATTAAGCAACTCACGGATATTAAAAGCCAATAAGTAGTGATCAAGAGACACAGGCTTGACTACGTCTACTATTGCTAGCTGGATATAGCAAGTGATGGGTTCAAGGTAAGTGTTGGCAGAAAAGATATCAGTTGTATTAGACTCAGCTAATCTTCTGTGAACAGCTTTGGTGGTCAGGTGAATGGGTTCCCTGGGAGCAGATTTCACAACCATATGCTTTAAATGACTTGTTGAGGTTGGAATTTGAAGAAATGATACATGCAGCTAAGCAGATGGGAATAACTGATTTGAGGAGAAAAGCTCCTCAAAATGCAGTTTACATTATCTCAGAAGCAAAGTGAGAAATGTCTGTCACTGAAAGACTGGTTAACAGGGCATATAAGGCCCTGAATTAAATCAAGATGAATATACATTGGAAATTGTTGCAGCAGTGACAAGAAAGTACAGTTGTATAAATAGACTTACTATAACAGTAGCTGTTCAGTTTATCACTGCTGCAGTAGTCTAAGCGATATGGGTTATATCCCACATATGAAATAACAGAAGGCTAGCTTCCAGAGTTTCAAGGCACCTTTCACATGCTCAAACCATTAGGCAGTTCCATCTGAGCTGACTAAAACATAGGTTTGGGTGCCAAGCCCTTCAGAGCTTTAATGTCAAAAGAGACAGAGAGGCTAAGCCCTTAGAAGACATTGTTAGAAACAAGAAAATATCAATGTCTACATCCTGGCATCAAAAATACATCAAAAATGGGGGAGGAGTGGTTACTGCAGCAGTGATCATTAAAACATCTACTGTTATGGTAAGTTTACTTACACAACTGTACTATGCTCGTCATACTGATCACTGCTGCAGAAGGATAAGCTGTATGGGTAGATTATCATAGCTTAGAACATTTAGGAGTTAAAATGGGAAGGGCCCAGGAGTCCTTGGAGAATGGTCCTAGCAGAGCCTGACCTAGACGTGAAGAAGGAATCTAGCTTGTAGTGCTTTTTAGAAATATGTACAGAGGACCAAGCTGCTGCTTCTAAAATGCTTCTAGAGTCCAACCCTTTCCAAAAAAAAACCCAGAAGAATATAAGGCCATGGAAAGTGTGTAAGTGTGTCTTGACCCTGCCTGGAATATATATATATATATATATATATATATATATATATATATATATATATATATATATATATCCATTTGGAAATAGTCTGTTTTAACATGTTTGCCTTTCTTCTTACCTTCACAAGAAATGAACAACGGATTGGAAGTTCTGAAAAATTTTGTTCTGTCATAGTACCTGAGTTGTCTGTGGACATCCAAAGTATGGAGAATCCTTTCTCCCTCAGTTTTGAGTTTAAGGAAGAATACAGGGAGACGGATAGTTTGGATTAATGTAAACTCGGATACCACTTTAAGTATAAATGTACGACTAGTTCTCAAAGAAACCCTGTCCTCTGGCAAATGAGATAAGGTTGGTCCACCATAAGAGCCTGTAAAACAGCTACTCTTCTTACAGAGGTCAAAGAAATCAATAAAACCATTTTCCATGTAAAGAACCTCAAGTTAGCCAGATACGCTAGTTCAAATGGAGCGTTACTTCTCTAACACAAAATTAAGATTCCAAGGATGAAACACCAGTTTTCTTGTAGGTCTATTATGAAATACACCTTTCAAAAAAAATTGACGTGATAATTCATTGAAAGTGAGAGATGCATAGGCAGGTATGCTGAAATGGCTGACAAATGAACCTTTAAAAATGCCACTGAACACATCCTCAAAGGCTTTATTTCCTTTCTGGTATCTTAACTGCTTTCTTTCATACAGAATACTGAACTTCATCGGAAAGTAAGATAAAACATCACTTCCTAATGAAATAAAATCTACAAAGGTCACTTACGTTTATTAAACCAATCATTTCAGACACATTACAAACTATTAGTATAAAAAACAAGAAAATATCTTTAATACAAATTAAATTAAATGAATACTAAAACTCCATTTTCAAAGCACCAGAAATAATTTTCATTTCATAATAACATAATTAAAAATGTTATTTTCAAAAACTCATAATTTATTAAACAAATGAATAGTTTTAAGTCTTAAGGTGGTAAAGGTATTAATGAAGATTTGTCAATAAATTCAATTTTATGTGAAAAGACAGCTAGACTTTAAGAATTTAAAATTTTAAGTATCAATTTTATAGTCTTAAAATGTTAATATATGTGATATTAGAATTTTTAAATGAATGGCCATTACTTTCTTTAGCAGGCTTTCTTGTCTCCATTGGTCTCCGTTAGTACTTGCTGCATGTCCTCAGTAAATAGGTGCCTAAAAGATGTTAACACCATCATCCAGGTAGTTAGTTGAAGTTGTTTGGGGTCAGAATGTATCAACCACCCCTACTGTTGCTTGACTAGATCCAATATGTTTGAGGAAGCTTGTGGTAATTGCACCTGGCCATTTGCAAAAAAAGGGTGAACCACTGTTGCATGGGTCAGAAAGGAGTCACCATAATGATCTTGGGGAACGCCTACTGAATCTTCAAGAGTACCCTCGATATCAGCGGACAGAGTGGAAAGGCATACAGGAACATTCTTGTCCAAGGGAAAGAAAATGTATCTCTCTTCCAGCCTTCTTGCATGGAGTACTGGAGCAAAATTTTGCCAGCTGTTCCTACAGGAGGCAAAAAGGTCTACTTGAGCAAATCCCCACTGATGGAACAAATATTGGAAGACCCGCTGATCTAATTTCCATTCCTGAGGGTCTGTCTTTGTCCTGATCAGCTTGTTTGCTACACAGTATTGTTCTGACAGACTGTTGGATGCCTGTAGAGTGAGATTATGCTGTAAAGATATAACCCTACCATGGCCAGTCTGCCCAGATATTATCCCCTGTGCAGACTAGCCATACTAACATGCATAGTCTGCATGGGGGTAATATCTATTTTCTCCCTTGCTTGTTTATATACCACATCACTGTGATATTGCCTGTAACCACCTGAAGAGGTCATGGGAACCAGAGGTGAATCAAGTAGTTGTTGTCCCAGATACCTTGCACTTTTATCCCTTTTGAAACTGTTCCTCAGGCAAAGTGGGGTGTCTGTGGTAACTAACTGCTTTGAAGTAGAAGATGATAACAGGTGACCTGTACTGACAGATTTCCCAGAACTGGATTGTGAAAAGATAATGGGTGTAGTTGCTGAGACCAAAGATACTTCAGATACAATTTATCTTTCTCATGTGGAGTCTTGAAAGAGGTATCGTGAGAATCATAGACTCCAGAAAACTCAGAATCCTGAGCTATTCCTTAGTAGTGATTGAAGTTCGAGTTGAAAATCTCTGGAATAAATCTAAATATAGATCTACTGTTCCTGTGGAAGAAAAGTTCTTTGTACGGAGTTGTCTAACAGACACCCCAAGAATACAATCCTATGTGATGGAGTCAGAAAATACTTCTGAGTGTTCTATGGGAGTCCTAGCCTGTGTAGGAGATCTTTCACCCAAGAGAGTGATTCATGACACTGGAAAAGAATCTGCAAAGATAAGCAAGTCATATAAACATGGAAATATGTGGATACCCTATAGCCTGCAATGAGCTACGACAGGAGCTAGACACTTTCTGAACACTCTTGAAGCAATGGATAGCCCAAAAGATAAGGCAGAGAACTGATAATGTGATCCAGGAAAACAAAACCTTAAGAACCCCTGAGGTCTGAATGAATGAGAATGTGATAATAAATATGTTTTAAATCTAATATTACAAAAAAAAAACTCAAGCGAGGGAGAAGAAGTGACAGGTTGTGAAATGACAGCATTTTGAACCTGGTCACTATCATATACTGGTTTAGCTAAAGAAAGGGCCAGAACTGGAATCTTGGCATTTTCTTTCTTTGGCACAATAAACATACTTGAATAAAACTTTTCAAAACTGGGAAGGACAAACAGTATCTCTTGCCCCAAGACAGCATGTGCCACAGAACAGGAGGAAACAGGGGGGAGGGGGGGTTGGTCTGGTGGATAAGAAATAATTCCCTGGAAGGGAGGAATTTTTCCCACTGCCATCTGTAACCTTGCAGAATTAGCCTCAGACCACATTTGTCCGAAACTATTTTTTCCCAAAGAGAGAAATGGAGATTCAGACTTTCTGGAAGGGATAAGGGACTGACAGGGTAGGAGGGGGAAACAAGATCCCTTATATTGTCATTCTGCCTTATTTGGCTGTCCTTTGTTCTGGAGGTTCCTGCTTTCTTTTTGGAACCTCGCTGCCATTGTATTTTTTTTAAATGTATGCTTACCAGCATTCTGCTGAGACTGTTCATTTTGTTTCTTTCCAGATCTGGATAAGGGAGTTGAAAATCCCTTGGAAAACTTAGAGAAGGAGAATAGAGCATTTTGACAGATTCCCTTTATCAGCTTGCCTCTCACATCACAGTTTTTGTTAACCTCTGTAGTAGAGGGTCCAAAAACTAAATCTCTATCCAAGGGAGAATTCAAAATCTCATTTTCATATCTTCAGGGATGTTCTGAGAATGCAGGCCATGCAAACCTCCTCAGTTCAGTACCAGCGGCAACAGCTCTGGATACAGTATCTACAGAGTCACACACACATTATAAACAAAGTGTAGTGACCCAAAAACTGGAAGAAACTAAACAACATATAAAATATTCCTCATACTTTCACAATTAGTCTGAATAAACTTTAACATATGAACCTGACAATGCAGAAGTATATATATATATATATATATATATATATATATATATATATATATATATATATATACACACACACTTTTTTCCAAATGTATTCATTGTATTACCATCTTTGTCAGAGAGGGAAGAACTGAGTTAAAATGTTTGGCAACAGCTGGATTAAGTAAAGCTATGGCTGCTGGGTCAAGTCTGGGATGAGTGTATAAAAACTTGAAAGACAGGTACTATATACATTCTGTCCTCTTTCTTAGGTGCAACTGGCTAACTATCAGGAAAACCACAGGCTGTGACAAATGCACCCTCTGATGCAGATAGCACTGGGGGATGGGTAAATGTTCTGGAATTTACAGTTGCAACAACTCATAGAATTTTCTGAGGGACTAAGAAACTTCAGCATTCTCCCTTTGAAAGTGCTGGCACATTCTGTAAATAGTCTCAGAGAAACAGAATCCCTCACAGAGATATTCTGATATAATGCTGTCATGTGAGTCTGAATCAGAAATCATTGGAGAAAATCCAGCATCTGTTCCTTTATATTCCTCCAGAAATCCAGAATCTTGAATCTTTTCAGGAAAAGATGAGTCTCTTTCTTTTACCAGAAACCACATTATAAGAAGAGTCAGCAGCCTGTACAAGACCCTGGGTCAGATCCAACAAACTACTATTGTCTAGTGGGGCTGGAGCAGGACAAGATAAATGTTTAGCTTTCTGTTTCTTCCTGATGGGAAAATTGGGACAAGTAGTTTTACTAACACCAACAGCAGCTTCCCAAGCGATGGGCACAACATTCTGATTAAGCAGTACACATTTTCAGCCCCTTCTCTCAAGACAAGACATAAGTGTTTCTCACTTGCCCACTGAGGAAATCCCAAGAGACACAAAGAACATGAGTAACCCCTGTTCCATAGTGGCTGTATGTGCTACACCAGAGCAATACCAGGAAAAAAAGATAAGTGGTTTGAGGGACCAGCTTTGACCACAGCAGAGTCACCCATTTGTGGCTCTGGCAAATTGCTAGCCTGCTGTGATGGCAAAGGCTGTTTGGTTAACTTTTTTTGTGGCTAAAAGAAAGACTGACTGTGAGACTGGTAATTTGTTTCATGGTCAAGCTGAAAATGGTGCTTCTTTCACTAGAAAACTAAGCAGCACAAGCTAGTAAAATTTTAAAACTTTAAAAAGGCAGTTAAATCTCATGGCAGTCAACAAAAACCCAAAGTCCCAGATTAAAAAAACACTTTGCTAACCAGGAAAGTCAATTGAGACAATGCATTTTAAATGTGGAAGGTTTTTCCACAAAGGGAACTCATCTACTCAGCAACGGAACAGCACAAGCTGACCACTGATCCTCAAAAGCCCACAGAGGAGCATTCTCTTTAGTGGCATGGTAGGAAAACCCTGAAGGGCTTGGCACACAAATCTATCTTTTGGTCATCTCAGTTCAAGCTGCCTAATGATTTGAGCACATGGAAGGTGCCCTGAAGCTTTGGAAGTTGGCCAGCTGTTATATCCTTAACAGGCTATAACCCATTTAGCTAAGGCTACTGCAGCAGTGATCAATATGATGAACATCTATTGGAGACTGAGACTTGACCGCCATGTGGTCTTGGGTTTGTCATTTGTCTTGGTGTGAGACTAACTCACAGAGGCTTAGAATTTTTGCATGGAAGTAACTGCACAAATAGTTTTATATACTGCATAGATTAAGTCCTGTGTTCACTGCTGCACATTTTAGATGTTGGAGATGTCAAGATGAGATCCTGAGGATTAGGAACATTTTTGGTCATATCCAAAGTTAGAAGGCTCAGACCAAATATGAGGAGTCTTATCTTGTACAGGGTTTCTGCAACATGAAGGAATGTTGTTATGTATCTTGCTTCTGCCGGAGAACAAGAAATAATATAAACAACTAAAATGAAAAAGCAATGCTGTTTACTCTGGTGAAAGATGTACAAAAAGGCATTACCAGAAAATGGAAAAAAATGAAGTGCCATACAGAGCTTATGTAGTTCAGTTGATGAATGAAATGGACATACTTAAAGCCGGAATAGCTTGGAAAATTTCATGGACTTCGTTAACAGATGGCTTCCCCTGTGAATGTAAAAGGTGGAAGACTGATATACGAATGGTTTTCAAAATACATCACAATGAACCACATAGAATACATTAATAGCCTTTTGCTAATAGGCTGTATAACCCTTCTCACAGTTTAGTAAAATTACCCTTGATCCTTTATTTCAATAATCTTCTTGTTTTGTCCCTCTTTCTAAAACAGTAATTATGACTACTTAATGTACATATAGCAAGCTCACTGATTTTTTTTTCTTTCACACTTACCTCACAGACTAGTTCAACCTACTTTTTATGCCCTCTCTATGCCCAAGCACACTCCACTTCCCTAACTTGCTCCCAATTTCCATCCATTCTTACCTATTCTACCTTTATACCTACCTTGGTCCATCCCCTCTTATTATTTCACCTATCATCACATATATTTCACACCCACTTTTCCATAACTCCACCCAACCATTACCATTTCCCAATCAACTATTATCCCTCCTCCCCCTTCTTTCTTTTTTCAACTCATTCTACCAAATCAGTCCACTTTATTTCAGACATACAATGCACTCTTCCTAAAGAACATTCCTCAGTCTGTTGATTATGTTTCTAACCTTTTCCATCATTACACATTTAACTTCCACCTCTACACCATCATTACACCCATATAAAATACTACTATTAATTCCTCATCTTCTCCCAAGCATACTCCAAGCTACTGCAGTATATCACCTAGCTTATTTAGCACCACCATTAACAACTCAAAAATCAAATATGTGCATAACAATTCCAAATCCCTCACCTTCAGATTTCATACCTTCCTAAAAATGACTCTATATCAAATATTTATCCATACACTTCTTTCTTATTCCCCTTTCTGGAGATATACATCTAAACCTAGGCAACCATATCCAGTAGCAAAAGACACACACACACACACACACACACACACACACACACACACACACACACACACACACACACACACACAAACACACACACACACACACACACACACACACACACACACACACACACACACACACACACACACACACACTTAGTCACAATACATTTTCATAACATCTGCAATAAAATAACAAGCTTTCATGCTTGGATTGCACAACAAACCCCAGGTGTCTTAGCAACCACAGAAAATAAAAAAAGATTCTGAAGTTCTACCTCTTGCCTGTACCATAATCAGGGCAGACAAAACTCATAAAAAGTATTGCCCTATTTTATCCTAACCACTATAACTCTATCCCAACTTTTGGAACTGCTGAAATACTTACCACCTTCCTGCAAATAAATACTTCAAAAAGTCTAGGCATAGTAGTCATATATACTCCCACAGGCCAAAATATCCCACTACAAGAGGATATCCTATCTACAATATCAGCTACAATTCCCAATGAAACCATTATCTTAGGAGATGTAAATATAAACTGTGAAAAACTAACATCAGACTCCTAAAAGTATAGCATCAGTCTCATGGGTTCTCACAACTCATAACAACATCAACTGGATAAGATAAAAGTCTCACACACAGATCCATACTAGATTGTATCTGGTCTCCAATCCAAGCAAATCTACCATAGTTGGCACCCTAGTCCCTTGTAACCTAAGTGACCATCTACCAGCATATAATTATAGAAATACCTTCCACATTCCACAAGAGCATCACTTTAAACAACCCACAATCTAACTAAACTTAACCATGACCCATTTCTTAAAGCAGTACAGTCTATAACCTGTCTCTCTCTTTCAATGATGCAGTTGATTACTTCAGTACTGTATTCCTAAACATCTTTAACAGCCTTACCCCCCTTCTCTCAAAAAGAATAAAAATCAATCATGCTCCCCAGCTAACAAAAGTAACCAAACTGTTAATGTCACACAGAAATAAAGCATGGAAAGAATGACTAAACAATAAAACCATTCCTAACCCATAAAACTTTAGGCACCTTCACAATCAGGTAAAAACGCAAGTAATTAAAGACAAAAAACTTCTATAACAACCTTCAAACTGCCAACAAAAATAACCCTTAAAAATTCTGGTCAGCCTTTGACTTTCTACTTAACATTGGTACCAAAAGAAATCCCAACCCACATCCAGAAAAATCCCCCATTCAGATTGCCACTATCTTGAAAACATATTTCATTGACAGTATAGCTAACTTAACCTCAATAAATCCTAACCCACACAAATGTAAAAATCAATATTCTCCAAATAATAGCAAAAAAAACTTCTCCCAGTGTAGATTTCCCTTCTAACGCTATCCTCTCTTTCAACAACCACTTCACAGCCAAACATCAGTAGTCCAAAATTCTCACTGCAACTAGTCACCATTACTCTCATTAAAAAAACTTTTATGTAAACTTAAACCTGACTCAGCCTCAGCAGACAACCTTCTCCCTGAATACATTAAACTAGCAGCTGATGATATAGCCTATCCAATCAGCAGCCTCATCAATCAATGCATCACTAGTCACATGTTCCATCTGTATGGAAAAAGGCTTACTTCATTCCATTGCATAAAGGAGGCAACTCCATTGAAATTACTAATTTTAGACCTATTGCTATCTTATCCCCTGTCTAAAATATTACAGAAATGCATACACCAGCAACTCATCAAGTACCTTCTGCAAAATGCTCTTCTAACATCCACTCAGCATGGTTTCAGGCCAGGCTACAACATTACAACAGCCCGACTTTCATTCATAGACTCTGTAAACAAGCTGGAGACTCTGGTAAGTTTGTTTCCTTATTATTTATGGACCTTTCTAAAGCCTTTGATACTGTCTTCCATTCCAAACTTCTACATTGCCTCTCCAACCTTGGTCACTTATCCTCTTCATGCAGTTGTTTTTTCTAGCTATCTAACAAATAGGCAACAATTTGTAAAATGATAAGGCTTCCTATCATCCTACCTCCCAACCATCACTGGTGCTCCCCAAGACTCCTTATCATCCTGCCTCCCAACCATCAATGGTGCTTCCCAAGGCTCCTTATCATCCTGCCTCCCAACCATACTTTATGTTCCCCAAGGCTCCATATTATCCTTCCTCCCAAACATCACTGGTGTTCCCCAGGGCTCCTTATCATCCTGCATTCCAACCATCCCTGGTGTCCCCAAAGTTCCTTATCATCCTGCCTCCCAACCATCACTGGTGTTTCCCAAAATTCCTTATCATCCTGCCTCCCAACCATCACTAGTGTCCCTGAGGATCCATACTTGGGCCACTCCATTTCAACATCTTCATAAATGACCATCATACAGCCCCCTTCAGAAGTTCTTTAATTTAATATGCAGATGATTCCATCAACATATGCTACTCAGAGAGTCTGTTCCACTTACAACATATATCCCAAAGAGCTTTCTCCTCTCTGGAAGCATGGATAAATAACTCCCAGCTACTACTCAACTCCCAAAAACTAACTCCTTCTATTCACTCTCAAATAAATCTGACTTTAAAATCCAACCCCATAATAATGCAGTAATTAAAGTTGTTCCATCCGCTAAACACCTTGGTGTAATAATTGATGACAATCTAAAATTTGGCCTCCATATCCAGGACACTATTAAAAACACACCAAATTTAGGCATGCTATACTTTAACAAATCATATCTAAATAAACAGAATATACAGTACATACACTAGGCAACACCTACCTTTTACCTTCACTCCTTTATGGAGCACCTATTCTCACCAATCTCCAAGTCTCACCTTAATTCCAAGCTTGGATCTTGCCATAATAAAATATCCAAATCTGCAACCAGATCTACACATTACACCCATCACTGGATTCCTTTACAATCCCTCAACTGGCTTGAGCTACCTCATCATCTAATCTATTGACAACTTATAATTGCTCATAACATAGTTTACAAACCCACTGTATGCCCTGCCTTACTTCCTTTTCTACAAACCTGCAATCCCATTAGATCATTATGATCGGAAGGCAAACAACTTCATATACTGCATAAACCCAAAAGCCACTACTCATTTTCATTAGCAAAAGCCTGCAACAACCTTCCTACTAATATCAGCCTTAACCATTTTAATCATGCATTAAAAGCATTTCTAAGTAAAGTATGGATCAGCTCATGTCTTAAACCAGGCTAAAACTGTATCATCCAACATTCCCTGTTTCCTTCCAAATACCCCTAACTTTCCTTCATTACATCTCCAAACCAAGTTAAAACTCTGTCATCTTACTTATACCTATAAATCAGGCTAATACAGTATCATCATATATACCCTTAACTGTCATCACTACATCTTTTTACATACTCCCTATCAGTAAACCTCATATACCCGCTAATATAATAAACCTCACTTCTTATTCTTTTCCCTCTTCATCTGCCCCTTTGTCTCCCTTTGACCTCCCTTAGATCACCCTATTTTATCACTTCATACTGACCTAGTTTCTCCTGTCTGAATCAAATCTTTTAAATCTACCCTTTCACTTCTCATTACTCCTGATAAGCCTAGTTTCTTCTCTCCGAACTTGTCCCCAAAATCTAACCTCCTTTCTTTCCTATAAACATTATGTTAACTGGTTACTAAAGTAAACTGCATACTCACCTTTCTTTATCTCTGTTACAGTTAATAATTAACATTTCTACTTTTACTTTTAGATTAACTTGTTCAAGCCTATAACACCATTTTGTTTACTTTCATTCACACCCATAGCTCCTTATGGTATCCAGACCTTTTTTTTAGGCCTGGCTTCTTTAACCAAGTAAATTATTAGCTAATAAAAGGCAGTATTAGAAAGGGCAAGGGTGTATTAACAAAATGATACTAAGATTGTTAATCTAGGATGTCCTGCAGTAGAAAAATTAATCAATTAACTTGTTACTAATAAAATATTTTCATATTTATATTCATATGTTCATATCTGAGAGCCCTGCATGTTATTGAAGTTAATGGTATGAAATGCTGTGAAAGAAGTCAGGAAAATTAATTAGTGACCAGATATATCACATTATACCTGAGATATTCCTAGCTGTTTGTTACTATGATAACAAACACTATTTCCATGTATACTTAATATTTCAAAAAGCAAAAGATTTAAAAACTGTTGCAAGACAGCAGGTGTAACTTTAGAATTTATTGAAGAAAACGGTCTTTAATATTTGCACTACAAGTTGCACATCTTTAGAGATATTAGTGTTATTTTTATTGCTAGTTTTATAATTTAGCACATTTTCATAATTCTATAAATATTTCAAAAAGCAGGCACTCATACAGTAATTTCTTGTTGTCATGTCTGGTTAATGTTTGATTAACAAAAATGTTATTTTATATATGTATATATCTAAGTAGTACAGTTTCTAAGATATGATAGTTTGCTATAGTTTAACAAAAAGGTACTTTTCCGTTAAACCCCTACCACGTCTTTGCGCTGCTGGCACTAAAGCATATGCCCACTGGAATATGCCAGATATGCATGGTCAGGCTGATAAATTACAAAGATTCGGTATCAGCTGGAGAAAAGTCAGCATTGCTCCAAGCATGCGGGTTGTACTTAATGTATTATTTGTACATAATGCTTCTGATTAATAAAAACATGGAAACATGGTGGGGGACTTCTCATTTCTTTTTGCTTTACCAGTCTTCTTAAGCTGCTAACGGCAAAGTAACTTAGGGGCAGTAGACGCTTTTTTTATTTGAATGCGCATGATGCATTATGCAAACCAATGTTTAAAACTATAAAAACAAAATCCCTATGTTTAATAACAATCAGTTTTCTCCATCTTTGGTGGTTATGGTCCTGTCTTACGTCAAAAAAAAAAAAACGTTAAGGTTTACTGCCCACAATATTAGAAAGGTCTTTCTTATTTATAAGCTTAATTTTTCTTCTATATCGTGCAAGAAAAAGTAGTTGTATGTTGGTAGGTGGTGGGTTTTTAAGTGGTTTAATTTAGTTTGTTGGTGTTTATGCACTTCCTATTTTTGGTCTGTTTGTCTTAAAATCTGTACTTTTTGAACAAACGACTGTGGATTAAAGTCACTAAATAATGGCATCCATTTGAGTTTCAGAGTTATAACATTCGGGAATTGGATATTAATTTGTCAGTCCTGAATGAATGAGTAGATTCCGGCAAAATACCAGCAAACCACAGCAGTGCCAGCAGCGCAAAGACATGGTAGGGGTTTAACGGAAAAGTGCCAACAAAAATATAATCTGGGGTTTGTGCATAATATAATATAGTATTTATGGAAAGACAATGAATGTACTTCTTACTACTAACATTGCTATTTGTATAGTTTTAATAGCTTTTATTGTTCACAAAATATTTACAATTGTACATCTTATGCTTTTTAAGTTTATTTTTTTGAAAATGCTCTAGAATGCAAGATATGCCCTGTCCATGCATATCTTGTCATAAGCAACTGTTACTACAAAGATTATTTCATGGACAACAAGCTCAATCTACCATGAAATACTTATCTATGTAAGTCTAGAATTATATATGTGAGCATGTTCGGAATTGAACTTTGTAGCATTTTCAAAACTCTTCCAAAAGTCATGATTATAATATTGAATTTATTCTGATTCATATTGATTTACCAATTGCATCTATAATCACTTTTGTATGCAAATTGTATACATCTTGAGGTTTGGACCCAGACAGATTTTTCCGGTAAACAAATTATTTATTTATTTATTCATTTATTTGTTTGTTTGTTTTTTGTTAATTGGGTTAGTCCAGCTGGGCCAGTGGCTCATTTTCAGTGGAGACCCAAGGAGAAAAGCTCCACAAAAAGAAACAAGTAACAAAGTGTGAAATAAACAGCAATGTGAAATATGGTTACATAACTACATGCATCCATGCCAAATCAGAGAATATGAGTACAAAAGCAACAAATATTCATGCAATAATGGAATATTAACAAAGTATAAATCTTCAGCAAAAACAATGGCTAAAATTTATAAATTACAATTTTAAAATAGGTCATCAGAAAAAAAGTCATTAAAGCATTGAAAAAGAAAAAAGAAGTTGGTAGAGAGGAAGAGGAAGTATTAAATAGAAGGGTAGAAATAGAGGGTGGAAAGTACAACTTTGGAGAGTCTAGAGAGTAGAATGAAGCAGTTATGAGAAGGGGGGGTTAGGGAGTGTAGTAGCAAAGGAACGACACAAGATCAGGTTTAGATAGAGTAATGCTCAGTGGCACAGCTAAGGTATCACAGGGCTGGTGTTTGTGGAAGTTATATTAGAATAAGAGAGGAGAATTGTTATAGTTTAACACTTGGGTGAGAGAAGGTTAAGTAGGGTGATGACAGGTACAGGAGGGTGAGTTTGCAAGGTAGATCTTAAGTTCTCTTTTGAAATGAATGGAAGATTGGATAGAGTGTATATTAGTGGGAAGTTTGTTCCAAGTTTGAGATATACAGCATTTATAAAGTAATTTGCCTATTGTTTTGTTAGGCCTGTAGATGTAAAGTAGCTGTTGGTCAGTGTTGTGAAGAGATCGTGAAGGTTTGTAAATGAATAGGAGGGTGGACAGGGAGGGACAGTCTGTAGGTTTGTAAAATACAGAATGTGTCATCTGAGGCTGAGGAATTTGTAGTAGAGGGAATTCAGGCCATTGTAGTAGTTTGAAGGCAAGGCAATGATGGGATTTGTAAGGGAAGTTACAGGCAAATTTAGCTATCTGGTTGTAAGTTCATTCAAGTTTGGTTAAAATATTTGTTTGGAGGTGGGTAAGTGCAGGGGAAGCATAAAGTAGGCAGGGGAGGAGGTAAGCTTGAGCAAGTGAAGTCCCTGAGGTGATGGATAAGAATTTTTTGCTTCTATACAAAAGACCAAGTTTTTGATTAGTGTTTTTGATAGAGTGTTGGATATGAAGGTCAAATTTCAATTGATCATCAATTGTAACTCCTAGAAGTTTGGTATAGGAGTCAGTAAGGATGATGGTGTTGTCCAGTGAAGAGAGACTGATGGACATTTTTAGGTTAGACATGGACTTTGGAAGGAAAAGAAGAAGTTTAGATTTCTTTGAGTTAAGGATGAGTTGGTTATTAGTTAACCAGTGTTCAGTGATGTTGACAGCAGTCTGTGTGAGAGCGTGAAGGTTGGTAGGGTTGTCAGAGAGAGTAATAAGAGTAGAATCATCGGCATACTGTATCAGAGATGAGCAGCAGCAGGCAGAGCGTAGATTGTTAGTAAAAATATTAAAGAGGAGGGGGCTAGAATGGATCCTTGGGGTACACCAGTTTGGATACGTAAGAAAGGAGAGCAGGAGAGTTGCCATATAACAGATTGCTGTCTTTTATTAAGATAATTAGTAAACCAGAGAATAGAGGAAGCAGATAGACTGAGTTCAGTTAGTTTAGTAAGAAGCTTAGGGTGGGAGATGGTGTCAAATGCCTTGGAGTGGTCGAGAAATAGGCATGACACCAGTTTATTGTTATCTCATGCCTCTGCAATGGACTGGGTGAAGGATAGAAGGGCTGTTGACATGCTGTGATGGGGCCGAAATCCACGTTGAGAGGGTGAAAGGAGGTTTTTCTGGAGTAGGTATTTAAGAAGTTGTCTGTAAATGCATTTCTCTAGAATTTTTGAGAGAGGGGAGAGGATGGCTATAGGTCAGAAATTGGAAGGCTCCATGGAGTTGCCTCCTTTATAAAGTGGAATAGTGTAAACGGATTTCCAGATTTCTTGGACACAGGATTCTTTGATGGAGTGGCTAATCAGGATTGAACTGGGGTATGCTACAGTAGTGGCTGCAAGTTTGAGAAACTTGGGGGGGGAGTAGCTTGTCAAAGGAAGGACAACAAGGTTTAAGTTTCTGCAAAAGGGATTTTATATAAGCAGTAGAAACAGGTTTCAGGGAGAAGGCTGAGTGGTGGTAGGTGGTAGATGAGGTGAGGGGTTGTGACTGTTAGTGTCTGGAGGGATTAGTTTATGGATAGAGTCAATGAAGTAATTATTTAGTAGGGTGTCCAGTTCGAGAGGTGTTTTATTGGGGAAGGACATATGGGTAGAAGGTTTCCCTGGATGGAGAATATAGTTAATGGTGTACCAAAATTTTTTGGGGTTAGAAGCATGGGTAGATTGAGCTTCTTGACAGAATTTTTTCTTGTCTTGGTTTATAGGTTTTTTGGTAATGTTTCTTAGTTGTTTGAATTTAAGAAGGAGAGAAGAAGATTTTGACTTTGACCATTGTTTCCAGGTAGTGTCTCTAAGTTTCATGGTGGAAAGGGTATCTTTGGAGAGCCAAAGTGCGGGGTTAGATTTGATCCTAATTTGCCTTATGGGTACAAGGGTGTTAGTATGCTTAGAAAGTATTGTTAAACTCAAGAACAGCTTCGTTTAGAGAAAGGTTTAACAGGTAAGACCAGTTAACAAGAGAGAATTGGTAGTTAAAGGTTTCTGTGTTGAAATTGGACAGGTTTCGGCAGTCCCTATAAAAGTTGGTTTTAGAGGTGTGAAAAGGTACTTTTAGTATTGAGATAAGGAGGTGATCACTTAAGGAGTCTGATAAAGTATTGGAATTATAATACTGATTAGGGTTGGAAGTTAAGATCCAATCAAGATTGGACCTGGAGTTTTTATTAACGTGGGTGAGAGCAGAAATAAGTTGATAGAAACCAAAAAAGTTTATACTAAGGCTAGGGGAGAGGGGGAGTGTTTATTCTAATCAATACTGATATCACCTAGTAAGAGTGTCTCATAAGATATGTGGGGTCTATATTAAAATCTCGAAGTCTGACAATATCGAATATGATATTGCCAACATGAGAATACCGAAAGCACACTACATCGAATATTTAAACGGAAAATCTCCGTAGGGGGAGATTTCTGTTTACTTCAATGTAGTGCGTTCTCAGAGTTGGTATATTTAAGTAGGGGGGTGCAGGGGGGCTTGCCCCCCCTGCCCACACACTTTTTTGTTGTTGTTTGTCTTTTGGCTTTTCCCGGTTAGGGGTCGCCACAGCAGAACTCCGGTCTGCTAATGATTGGCAGTAGATTTTCACGAACGCCGAGGTGCCAGCTCGACGTCCAACCTTCAACGAAGGCACGCCCATTCACGCATGGCTTTCGAATGCCCATCCAACCATGGGGAGGACATGCAGACTCCACATGGAAGGCACTCCCCGCACTTCAGCCGAGAATCGAACAGGAGAACCTCTTGCTGTGAGGCAACAACGCTACTGCTGTACCACTGTGGATCAGTTTTATTTTTTTAATTTAATATTTTTTTTTGGTTTTGATGGTTTAAGACTTCGATCACTAAAGTTAGATTTTTAGTGATTCGAAGTTTTAAACCTTCGAGATTATAATATAGACCCGATATTTATTGGGAGATCCAGGATAAAATAGATTCAAGAACTGGAATATTGTTACCAGGAGGTTATAGACAGATACTATTGCAAATTTCTTGTGTGGGCTAAGATGGCAGTTGAGAAGGATGAGTTCAGCAGATGAAAAATCAGAGAGGGGTAAGGAGAGAAAGGAGAGGTTAAGCTGATCTGAGTACATGATCGCAACACCTCCCCCTTTTTTGAAGAGTCTGTCTTGCTGGAATATGTTATAACCAGAGGGTAGAATTTCAGAGTTTGTGATGTGAGGTTTAAGCCAGGTTTCTGAGAGAATTAAGATGTGGGCAGAGTGGTGTGCTATCCAGGCATGTTGAAATATGATTTTGTTAGTTAGACTTTGTAGGTTTATGGAGTATATGAACAGATACTTAGTTGGACAGGTGAATAGTTGGAGACCATAACTTGGGGACAGGTAGGAGGAAGAGAATGGACCAGGATTGGGGTGGATGTGGCCATCTGGTAGGAGAATAATAGGAAGTACATTTGGTTTAGAGAAATAGAAATAGTAGGTAGTAAGTTTGAACTTATATTTAGGGGTGGTGTAAGAAAAATTGAAATGTTTTAGTTTATGATAATGAATAAAGGAGGTACTATAGAGAGACGGTGAGATAGGAAAGTTCAGGTTGTTATTGAAGGTGGATGTTACTTGGGGAAGAGTGGGTGACAGAGGAGGATATGGGAGGTAAGAGTGATAAGATGATAACCTCGAGAGGAGGAACAGAATAGGGAGTAAGAGGAAGTGTAGTAGCATACTGTTATATTATTTGGGTATATTATTGATAAGCAGGGAGTGGAGTTATTGCTAGTGCAGTGGTATTATAAGAAAGTTACTAAGGTGTAAAAATCTCAATAAATAAATATAAGATAAGTTAAGACTGCTGGAAATTGTCAGGCAATATAAAGGTAAGTTTGAATGATGTACCTTTATTGATTTTGTCTGGAGACAGGATATTATGAGATCATTCCCTTCAAGCAAATTGACAAAGAAACTGACCCTGGGACTCAGAAATGCTACCACAGGTGGTAAGTTGTAATTACCTCTGGAAGTAGCCATTTCTGACTCAGAGACAGCCCTACCACAGGGTGTGTAAGTAAAGAGGAGTTGCATAGCAGTGGGCTATCCCTCTGGGTTACTGCAAATGTTAATGAAGCATTTTGGGGGAAGAATCATACGACAATGAATTATGTGCTCTCTCCCAGCAATACCTGCAGTAAGTGATTTACTCAGTCAAGCAATTTAGAGAAGCACTGGACTACATCAATGTTTACTGCCAGCTTCATTAATGAATGTGGCCAAAAGCTAGAGTTCACCTATTATTTTCAATGGGAGAAATAAAGTTACAGGTAAGTGATGTGATGTTAAGGAGAAAGGTAATGTTGGATGTGTGTGTGTGTGTGTGTGTGTGTGTGTGTGTGTGTGTGTGTGTGTGTGTGTGTGTGTGTGTGTGTGTGTGTGTGTGTGCGCACGCACACATGACACAGTTACTAGCTATTGAAACACTGCTGAGCGAGTGGCTTTAGTTTGAAAATGTAATGTTTCAGTGTGTTTTACCACAATGTTTTGTATTGTACAAGCTAGGGGAATAATTTCTGAGGGGTTTTGTTCCTTTCTCCATTGTGATGCAATGGCGGAGTTGATATATATAATTTAGGGGGTGGAGCAGAGCTCCCCCTATGAGGGGTGCAGGAAGACTTGCCCTCTGCAAAAATGGAATTGGGGGGGGGTTCAAATCATCATTTTAGGTGTTTGATTTTCTGTGGATGGTTAGTCAAAAAAGCATGTTTTGATCAGAAGTAGGTAACCTGTTTGTATGTGTCTATGGCAGCATTGGTGAATGCATGCAGAGGTATGAGTAGTCTCAGGATACTGTGCATGCTTTTGTGTCCAAGTGGCATCCTATAATTTGTACTGTCTGAGATGAAACCAATTTTGAGTTTTTGTAATTTATTGATATGCTTTAGGACAGACAAAGTTGGAGCAAGTAGCCTCTGATGTCAATGAAGGACTCTCTTGTGGCAGCAATGACACAGTCATCTAGCTATGGAAACATGCAAAAACCTCATAGTCAAAGACGGGCTGGGACCACTGCCATGCACTTGAATACCAAGGTCTGTGGTGAAACCAAAGGGCAGGGTTCCAAACTGAAAATGACTGGTTCCTAGTCAGAATAATAAGGATTTCCTGGAGGCCTTGGTTATTTTGATATGAAGATAAGCATCCTGGAAATTTCTCAGGCACATACAAATGTTTGCCTGCAGACAAAGCAAAATTGTTAGTACCATGACCATCCTGAACTAGGTCTTTTTTACATAAGTTCTGATGACTGAGGTCCAGAACTGGCCTGAGGTCTTTGTTTTTCTTTGGATCCAAAAAGATCTTGAAAAATAACCAGAGCCTTCCTACATGGCTCTTTTTTCTAGAACAGAATGTATTTCTCTTTCAGACACTTAATGTTGATGGGGTGGTATGACTGGAAGTGACGAATGTAACAAGGGAGGCAGACAGAAAAAGGGAATCTTATAGCCATTGGATATTATTCCTCTTACTCAGGACTCCTGCATGATAGCCAACCCCACTTGCGAGTAGAGGGATAGATGATGCCCGACTACCACCAGAGGGAAGCAGTCAGGCAGTCTTTCAGGGACAATTAGGCTGAACATTAAAGAAGATCCACCATATCCCTGATTTTACAGACCTCCTCTACCTCTGGGTCTGGATCCACTGAAATAGCTGCCTCTGCCATGTCCACCCATTTCAAAATTGGAGTTAATGGGTTGATGCTGTGGTATCCTAAACCACAGGTTCCAGGGTGGGTGGTTTCTTCAGAGAGTCTAACAAGGAGAAAAATTGGCATCTTGGAGAAAATAATCATCAATGGAAGAGGTGGAGACTGGAAGGGATGGCTGTGCAATAGAGAGATTATCTGTAAGTTTTATTTACTGGGTAATAAACAGACTTACAATTTTGCATGATATGTGTTTTTAACATCCTGTATCTTTAAAAATGTTAAACAATGATTCAGAGTTTTTACTTACCAAATGGAAATGCTGGAAGCATAGTATAAAAGAAATGATGGTTGGTTTCATGGTTATTTTGATGAAGTCTCCATAATGAGACAAAAGCACTCAATCTTGTTATTAAAATTCTTGATTTTACCATTTTGCATCCTCAGTGGAGTTTTTTTCTGCATGGTTCTTGGTTTATACTAATTACGCTGCACCATTAATACAGTCAAGCTGCAGAGATTCTCCAGACATCCATCTTATGTCTCACTCACTCACTGACTCAAGGGGCAAAGGGTGTGTAATGAGTTACTGAGGGGCCTTCACAATGTAAAAATGCCTTTTTATATTCTGCCCTCCTTGATCACTCTCGCCACCCATGGCAAGCACAGATACATGAATGCAGCAAGTGTACATGTGTCTTGTGTGTGTGTGTGTGTGTGTGTGTGTGTGTGTGTGTGTGTGTGTGTGTGTGTGTGTGTGTGTCTGTGTGTGCCTGCAACAAGATATCAGTCCTGTCAGCATCTACTGACAACTGCCATAATAGCAGCACACCAGGCTTATCAAAGGGTTCCTGTGTAGGTGATGACTGTCTCCTGCAGTCCAAAACAAAATGCAAACTAACCATCAGCCACTAACTCTATTCATTTTTTGGACAGTCCTTCAGCAGCTAGGTCAGCTGGTGAACCTAGGACGTCAAAAGTACAAATGAATGCCCTTCCTCTGTGCCACCAGGCTAGTATATAGGGACATATTTTTGGAGGGAGTTGTATCTGAACACTTGAACACACTGTTGTATGAGTATATGCCTCTCAAAGAGTGGATATACTAATTGTTCAGGCTGAGCTTTCATGTACAAATTTGATGGGAAAAGTAGCACTGTATTTTTATTGCTATGCCATTGAGTAAAAAAAAATGGAATTAACCTGTTTCCTCAGGTCTAGACAATTGTATGTGTATAGTCAGTACAAAAGTATAACTTAAAAACTATGGTTCAGAGTGGGCATCTGATCTGTGTGGTGGTGTCCCTATTGACATGCATGTGCTATAACAGAGCTTCATTCCAGGTCTCTTTTGGACAGCTATAATACCTGTTTTATGGTATCTACATTTAATACATGACCTCTACTACAAAATTACATTCTTCTTCTTCTTTCAGCTTTTCCCGGTTAGGGGTCTCCACAGCGGAACTCTGGTCTGCTAATGATTGGCAGTAGATTTTTATGGTGCCAAGGTGCCAGCTCGATGCCCAACCTTCAACAAAGGCACACCCTATGCATGTCTTTCGAACGCCACTCGACCGCGGGGAGGACATGCAGACTCCACACAGAAGGCACTCTAGCCGAGAATCGAACGGGAGAACCTCTTGCTGTGAGGTGACAATGCTACTGCTGCACCACCGCGGCTACTACAAAATTACATTGATAATGCAAAACATTGATTTCAACATAAAAAAAACTGATTTTCCAGGGAGAAAGCCCTGTGCACTTTGTGTCCTCACACAAAGACATCCAAATATACTAACTCCATGACTGCTTAGTCTTGGGGATAAGAAAAACATCCTTACTCTCTCAGTATCATGATCTTGCTAATTTCAATGGCTGTAATTCAACAGAGCATGGGATTCAATTAAAAACAATTGAGTATTCCCATTTCACATATAGCTCTTACAATTATATTGCAGGGGAGCACCGAATGGTAGCCGAGTCAAAACCCTTCATGTCTTTTGCCATATTAAGTAAAAATGATGAAATGGGGAAAGCATATATATTCTTACACAAAATTTAACATTTTTATTTTATTCATTTGTTAACAGGGTAAACCCACTAGCTACACATGCTTAAAAGTCAGCCAATAGGCAAATGGAGACTGGGGGAAGCAAACCCAGGACTTGCAAGAGGAAGTTCATAAGTTCACTCTTCTGTGCTAAACAATCAGACAGTAGCATAGCCAACACTTTATTACCTCACTTTCATATTAAAAAAAAAAACTAAAGTAGCCATCTTCCTCTTCAAACCCTAAGTATTTAATAAAAAAATAAAAAAGAGAGACTTATTGGAAAAACAGAGTGAAGTGAGCTGTAAGAAAAGGTCTCTGTGCTCATAAGCAATCAGTTTTGTGGATACTGGCTATGTGTGTTGTAATATGATATGTCGGTGACAGTTGCGGTTGTACGTGTAGCTTTAATAAATCACCTGGCAGTGCAGATTAAGTGCACGATTCTTGCTTAACTAGCAGAACCTGTATTCATTAATCTCCTTTCATCTTCCTTCCTCTCTCTGACCCTCTGTCTCACTCTCCACAGAGCAAAAATGTAGTCATACTAAGCTTATGACTCTAGATTCCTTCAGAGTCCATGAAATATACATTGACTTTTTTCTCTGGCTTATACATTTGTGATTTGTATCTTCAGTTTCCTAACCAAAGCTGTTTTCTTTAGGTTTGTTCATCTCAACTAACTTTGTTTTCTTCACATGAGGGAGGATCAGGTTTCCTTCTCAAGTGGCATGACCTGGAAAAGTCACTCATTAGGAAAGATCCCGGCAGCTTGTTTATACTGCATGCAGTTCAACTCTCCCTTCACTGTGTGGAGTTACAGCATGAAAAATGTGATTGAGAACACACACATTTATGTTGTGGTATTGTAGACTCAGTAAAATATGGATTGAGGTTCTACCACAGTAACCACTTTCCTACAGCAGCATTGTTGCGCAATGGGAATTAAAGGGAAAAAAATAAACTTTCCCTAGCAATGATCTACAGATTTAAACATTTTTAAAACATTGAAAGCACAGCTAATTTAGTCATAGTCAAGCAAGAAGGGTGAAGAATTCCATGAATGCAAACTATTTGGCAAGACTGCAGTTTATGAAAAAAGAGACAGTAACATAGCAGAAACTATTCTCTTGGGGGGGTGCTATGATATTTGTATGGAAAGACACAGATGATGATGTACAAAACCCGCATGGCACTGCTTCTATTTGATGATTACTTGAGGCACCACTGCATTGTATGAACTAGTTCTCTTTCAGTTCAGGAGGTTGACATGTTTTTCTCCTTAACCATGACTGTTAGCCCGGGAATAAAGAGTGGTTAGCATAATCAGGAATATGTACAGTAACAGAAGAAATATGTTAAAAATAAAAAAATGAGCTTGTGTGGAAATACTTTATAAACAACAGAAGCAGATGAAGTAAAATGTTCACCACAAAAGGAAACTCATTTAGATCGTGGGATATACAAATATGACTAGCAGATATACTAAAGTAGGAGGTGGTGGAAATTTACTCCAGACACTGGGGGTACATGCAACTTGTTAGGGAGATACCTGGGGCTCCTTATCAGAAATTAGAATTTTGTAGTTATTAAGTCCTGCAACTGCAAAATATTAAAGAAAATCAGAGCAGTGTGGAGGCTTATAAAGCCATACACAAAAGTCAGATAGCAGAATCTAACAAAGTAGACCCTGCAGACAGCACAAAAATAGGGGCAAACAAAGCATATGCAGAACAAAATCAGAACCACAGAGTCTGCAGTCCAAGAGACACAGGCAGAGTATCAGGCAATGAGAGAAACAAAAATGTCTGAAAAGATTGCCCTGTATCTGCATTAGCATCACGGTACCAGATAGAAGCGGGGACATCTGAGCGGTACTCTGCTACTCTGCATTTGCACAGATAGCAATGAAAACATCCGAGCGGCACTCTGTTGTCATTTCAGACACAGTACAGCAGAGCTTGGGCAGCCCAGCATACATGAGATGCATGCAAATGGAGACTCCCTGACCTAGTGATAGCCAGCATCAAGGAACACTCGGAGAAGGAAGCAGAAGACCACAACAGGACAGAAAGTCAAATATAGCAAGCAGGAGAGCAGGAAGGGGGCACAGAAGTTGGCTGCAAGGAGGATTGATTGATTGACTGATTTATGTGTTTGTTACCCAGGTAAGAGTGCAGATCCACATCGGCCATTTTCAGACTCAGCTCCAGTGAATGCTAGTTGTGAAAGAGCAATAGATTACAACAGGTAACAAAATGTATAAGGCACGTATGCAATAGGATAAGTATGGAAAACAAGTATAGCAGCCTTTTATGTTTAACACAGCACTGATCAATAACACATTCATCAATGGAGGAAGCTGGGGGTAAACAGCGACTAGCCAGTGAGCAGGAGCTCAGTACAGAGTACAAAGACAGAAATGTACAAATCTCTGGAGTATACAAAAGGAAACAAATGCCAACACACTAGCACAGGCAAACAGAGCAGTGGATATATAGAAACATTCAACAGACACAGCACACATTGTCTAGAGGACACAGAAGGACACAGTCTAGATACTTCCTCCCCCAAAAGTAATACATCTACAAACAAGCCATATACACAATGCATACAAAAGCAAGGTGCAGGTGAGCAGGACATGTATATACAGCAAGGCGGCAATAATACACTGTAAAACAAAAAGCACTGTACACAGGGGTGGAAAGATATATGGAGAAGGTGAAAAGAACAGTACATATGGCAAAAACTGATACCACTTCCAGAAAGACATACTGTAACTGTACACTCCACTATACATAACACATATGTGGGATGTGGCAAGGGGAAGATATACAAGTTATGATGCAAGTTGTCAACCTCATCCTGGTCCTGACGGGTGCCATAAACTGGAGGATTCTAATTGCAGTCATAGCGACAGTGATATAGAGTATTCAGATCCAGAACAGAGAACCTCCATTAACCAGTATGTCATACCACAAGCCATAAGAGGGCACACACACACACACACACACACACACACATATATATATATATATATATATATATATATATATATATATATATATATATATATATATATATATATATATATATATATATATATATATATATATATATATATGGGTCTACTACGGAACTCACTAGACTGAAAATGAAATTACTAGGACCACTTCACTGAAAGCTCACTTCACTGAAAACTAATTTCTTTAAAACTCATTTTGTTGAAAGTTATAAATGACCTTTTCCCCACTGTAGTGCGACCCTGGAGTTAGTATATAAAGTAAGTGGGGGGGCGAAGCCCCCCATATATTATAAACATTTTAAACTATACACAGTGATACTTACAAGTGCAATAAATAACTGTTTCCAAAAGGGAATATATAACCAAGATATGTAGGGGGCTTTGCCCCCCCCACCCCCCAATAGCCCCCCCACACCCCCCTTACTTTACATACTAACTCCAGGGTTGCACTACAGTGGGGAAAAGGCCATTTATAACTTTCAACGAAATGAGTTTCAGTCAAGTACGTGTTCAGTGAAGTGAGCTTTCAGTGAAGCGGTCATAGTAATTTCATTTTCAATCAAGTGAGTTTTCAATCAACCGTAGTAGACCCATATATATATATATATATATATATATATATATATATATATATATATATATAAGTATATAAAACTATAGCACTCCCAGAAAGGAACCCAGTGCCTGTATATTAATGACTAAGTCCATTACAGGTGAAGGTTATAAATGGCAAGATGTGCTGGTTCCATACCTCAAAATAGCTCATCTTCCCAAAATCATAGCAGGGGACCATCAAGAAGCATAGCAGTGGGTTCAAAATAATTTGGTCACGTGTAAAGTTGTGTAATTATAGCATTTAAAGTCAGGACAGGGTGGTAGGAAGACTGCATTGTGAGGCTTGCCTTCTTTCTGTATACACCGAAAGGGAGTCAGGACTCTGTAGATGTGCTCCCCACTATATTTTATTCCCCCTATGTAAAATTGTTTGTTGACATGTAATTATGCCACTGCATAAAATCATTATATAACTCCCTCTCTTCTCCCCTTTCATTGTCCCTTATGGACAGCTCCAGCAAACAGTGGTCTACAATAAAGCAAGCATGCACAACAATAGTCCCATGCAAACCAATACTGAAAAAATTCTCACACTACAAAAGTACACAAATACATAGACACTGAATACTAATATTCATACACACACACGCACATGCAAGGAATATTAATACACACATACATAATATTAATGCTGACATATACACACAGACACACACATACACAGAAAATATTATTACCCACACACATATACAGTTCTCATCTTCTAATCTGTAACACATATTAGCCAGTACAGAAGATATGCTGATCATTTTTTAACAACTAAATATTAGTGTCACTTTTTATTCCTCCTTTTTGAAAAATAGTGTACTGGTCTGAAATAGATGCCTTCCTTGGTGCTATTTTGCAAATTAGTAACAAACATGAAGGCTTGTTCATGTTTTAAACTTCTTCTTCAAAAGATTTCTACTGCTGTCCCAATGTTCCTTACCATTGCTGTTAGTAGGATGAGTCCTGTGCTGTAGCTGTCTGCGGAGATATACATATCTTTCCTTCAGCCCTGTCAGATTGTACTGTTTTAAAGGCCATTCTTAAGAAAAAAAGATACTTGTTATATTCTATTCACCTTTTTGAACTAGCCATACACCATGCAAAACATACTTTAGCATTTGTTTCTTCTTCTTTGACTGAGATGAACACCAGGAAGCAAGTCCCTGATTGTCTCTACAATAAAAGCAATGAATGAATGGCTTTTGAAGCCATTTGTGGTCAAAGTGGAACAGAGGAGCAAATATAATTTTAGAGGCTAAAATCAGAGCATGCTGTGATGCCCCTGCACTGGCCCAGTAATCAAGGAGCCTCAATCCTCACCACTGGCAACAGCTAGGTGACATGCACACTGGGAGGATGACAAGTACACACACAGTAAAGTGCAATTTCCCTTAAGAGTACATAGAGATCACAGTCAGTCTGAGGATTGTTTCTCCCTCTTTCTCCAGATCGCCAATAAGACTCCCCACTGGCACAGCTATAGGGTTAAGATCTCAGTTGAGGGGCCAAGCCAAGACCTCCAGCACCTTCTCTGTTCAACCAGTGCTTCATGTCCCTGCCCAAGTAGCTGACACACACACACACACACACACACACACACACACACACACACTTTGAGATTTGGTTTATATACAAAAAAAACAAAAAAATATTCCTTGTTTTCTTGCCTCTCCTAAACTAGTTAGACCAGTTTACAGGCCTTGCTGTATCCTGGGCTGTGTTGTAGTTCCTGTGTTGTCCATTGCCTTACTTGGATAGAAGGAAGTTTCTTAGCTCCCCAGTGGGAGTGGGGAGCCTTGAATAACCTACCTGTCCTTGAGGGAAGTGACCTCAGCACAAGAAGCTGTAGCAATTGGTCATTTTGGACCATTTCTAGCTCTTTTGAAGTTCCCTGGTTAAAATCTGCCTCTGGCATTTTTTTGAAGCCATATTGCTCAGACACAGCTCCACGTGGTCCTGTTGAGTCTTCCTGGCTACAGAGAACTGAAAAAAGTGACTGCTTTCCTGATTAAGTATCCTGCTGTTTTTTTATATTTGTTTTACCTTCTACTGCTTACCTAGAGCAAGCTTTAACTGTTTTCATAGTTATTTACTGCATTTTTTATTATCTGCACTTAAAAGTACATTTTAGTCGAAATTAGTCTAATTCAAGTCGAAAAGTGTTTGTTTGCTGTTTAATTTAATTGTTTGGCAGCCCACTAAAGTGTGCTAGCCTGTACTACTGACTTATTGCCTTTTCTGCATTTCTGTGTGTTTCTATTTAAAAACAAAAAAAAACAAAAAAAATTCCTTGTTTTCCTGCCTCTCCTAAACTAGTTAGACCAGTTTACAGGCCTTGCTGTATCCTGGGCTGTGTTGTAGTTCCTGTGTTGTCCATTGCCTTACTTGGATAGAAGGAAGTTTCTTAGCTCACCAGTGGGAGTGGGGAGCCTTGAATAGCCTACCTGTCCTTGAGGGAAGTGACCTCAGCACAAGAAGCTGTAGTAATTGGTCATTTTGGACCATTTCTAGCTCTTTTGAAGTTCCCTGGTTAAAATCTGCCTCTGGCATTTTTTTGAAGCCATATTGCTCAGACACAGCTCCACGTGGTCCTGTTGAGTCTTCCTGGCTACAGAGAACTGAAAAAAAGAGACTGCTATCCTGATTAAGTATCCTGCTGTTTTTTATATTTGTTTTACCTTCTACTGCTTACCTAGAGCAAGCTTTAACTGTTTTCATAGTTATTTACTGCATTTTTTATTATTTGCACTTAAAAGTACATTTTAGTCGCAATTAGTCTAATTCAAGTCGAAAAGCGTTTGTTTGCTGTTTAATTTAATTGTTTGGCTGCCCACTAAAGTGTGCTAGTCTGTACTACTGACTTATTGCCTTTTCTGCATTTCTGTGTGTTTCTATTTAAAAACAAAAAAAAAAAAATATTCCTTGTTTTCCTGCCTCTCCTAAACTAGTTAGACCAGTTTACAGGCCTTGCTGTATCCTGGGCTGTGTTGTAGTTCCTGTGTTGTCCATTGCCTTACTTGGATAGAAGGAAGTTTCTTAGCTCACCAGTGGGAGTGGGGAGCCTTGAATAGCCTACCTGTCCTTGAGGGAAGTGACCTCAGCACAAGAAGCTGTAGTAATTGGTCATTTTGGACCATTTCTAGCTCTTTTGAAGTTCCCTGGTTAAAATCTGCCTCTGGCATTTTTTGAAGCCATATTGCTCAGACACAGCTCCACGTGGTCCTGTTGTGTCTTCCTGGCTACAGAGAACTGAAAAAAAAGACTGCTTTCCTGATTAAGTATCCTGCTGTTTTTATATTTGTTTTACCTTCTACTGCTTACCTAGAGCAAGCTTTAACTGTTTTCATAGTTATTTACTGCATTTTTTATTATCTGCACTTAAAAGTACATTTTAGTCGAAATTAGTCTAATTCAAGTCGAAAAGTGTTTGTTTGCTGTTTAATTTAATTGTTTGGCTGCCCACTAAAGTGTGCTAGCCTGTACTACTGGCTTATTGCCTTTTCTGCATTTCTGTGTGTTTCTATTTAAAAACAAAAAAAAAAAATATTCCTTGTTTTCCTGCCTCTCCTAAACTAGTTAGACCAGTTTACAGGCCTTGCTGTATCCTGGGCTGTGTTGTAGTTCCTGTGTTGTCCATTGCCTTACATGGATAGAAGGAAGTTTCTTAGCTCACCAGTGGGAGTGGGGAGCCTTGAATAGCCTACCTGTCCTTGAGGGAAGTGACCTCAGCACAAGAAGCTATAGTAATTGGTCATTTTGGACCATT
The DNA here is from genome assembly GCF_019279795.1 of Protopterus annectens. Lineage (NCBI taxonomy): Eukaryota > Metazoa > Chordata > Ceratodontiformes > Protopteridae > Protopterus > Protopterus annectens. The sequence goes on from NC_056727.1 coordinate 220,568,666, forward strand.
TCTAGCTCTTTTGAAGTTCCCTGGTTAAAATCTGCCTCTGGCATTTTTTGAAGCCATATTGCTCAGACACAGCTCCACGTGGTCCTGTTGAGTCTTCCTGGCTACAGAGAACTGAAAAAAAGAGACTGCTTTCCTGATTAAGTATCCTGCTGTTTTTTATATTTGTTTTACCTTCTACTGCTTACCTAGAGCAAGCTTTAACTGTTTTCATAGTTATTTACTGCATTTTGTATTATCTGCGCTTAAAAGTACATTTTAGTCGAAATTAGTCTAATTCAAGTCGAAAAGTGTTTGTTTGCTGTTTAATTTAATTGTTTGGCTGCCCACTAAAGTGTGCTAGCCTGTACTACTGACTTATTGCCTTTTCTGCATTTAGTGCGGAGTTGCCACTAGAGCAGCATCGGGCAGCGCCGGTTAAACAAGGTTAAACTATTTCTGGCTCCGTAAAGTCTGCTCTTCATTTTTTCCCTTAGAACTGCTCTACTTGTAATCTAAACAGTCTATTGTCTATCTGTAAAGCTCAGCACTTGTTCCTAAAGCATTTTTAGTCAGGTAAAGCACTTCTATATTATACAAAGTACTTCACTAGCTTAAAACCCCCTTGAGTACCCACTTCCCTATAGGTCCTTTCTGACTCAGTTACACAGCAAACTTTTTCATTTCTTCTAGCATGTCAAAGGGTCAGTTGCTAGCGTCCTCTCCTGCTCAGCTGGTGAATCTGGGAATATTGAGGCAATGTTACAATTGCCTCATGTACACAGACAACCCTCTCCTCCTCCCTCAAAACACAAATACATGCGAGATGCAACTATATAGCCAAACTGGAGGCTGAGCTCTCTCAACTCAGGACTGGCAAAACCAGACAGGAGGAGAAGGTAACCACACACACCATAAACCCAGTCTCACATAGAACTATCACAACTACAAATCAAACACATAAACACACAAAGACATACTGGAGGCACTGATCAAAAATCTACCAAAACAGCAGAGGCCTCCAAAGCAGACACCCAAACAACTGCCACCTCATGACATAACACAAGCAACACATAGATCACAAAGTCAGTGTGCAAATCAGTCACAGCCCTTAAGGCCAAACACAATGCCAGACACACTTGTCATAGGTGACTCCATAGTCAGACACACTGACGTCCCACTCACCAGACTGAACAAGGAGAGGGTCACAGTAAGCTGCCTGTCGGGCGCTAGAATCCGCCACATAACACAAGCACTCAGGTCACTCCACAGCAAGTACAAGTATGACTCAGTCATTGTCCATGCCGGTGTGAATGACCTGAGACGCATCTCCTGGACTACATGAAAAGAGACATAAAGGAGCTCTCAGATTATGTAGCCCAGGCTGGTATGACCCTGACCCTGAGCAGTATCCTACCTTCACCAAGAATGATGCCACAATACAGAGACAAAATGATCAGTTTTAATAATTGGCTTAAATTCTGGTGTCATTCTAAGGGGATCCAATGTCTGCCTGCCTGGAATGACATGCTTGACAAGCCACGCTGCTTCACAAGGGACGGCTTGCACCTGTCACCCCTGAGTTTCCGGATATTGGAAAAGGCTCTTGCCACCCCCATAGTGGCTTTTTTAGACAAGGCTCAAATTCTAAACCCACCGCCCTAGAAAACAATAATGGAAAAAAACTAAGGGTAATGCAGCTCAATGCCAGAAGTCTAAATCTCAAGATGCACGCCCTCGAAGCCCTCCTCAGTATGGAGAACATCGATGTCTGTGCTGTGACTGAAACCTGGTTCAAGGCTCCTGAGAGCACCCGGCACTATCAGGTTTTACCTCATATCATGCTCCGCCCCAAAACCGGACCACCACAAAGGAGGGGTGTATCCATATTCATCAAGGATACCCACACCTCCAGGCTGGTGGCAACTCACGAAGCATCAGAGACCATTCAGGTGCAATTAACCATAGGCAAAACTGCTCTACAGTTTGTAGCATGTTACAGGCCACCCTCTCAAACTCAGGAACCCCACACAGCCTTCCTGAAGACACTGGAGAGTATAAATGTCTCTCCAAACACCATCATATTGGGTGACTTCAACTACCCAAACATAGACTGGGAACATTACTCAAGCCCCAATACCCTAGCCCAAAGGTTCCTGGAGTTCATAAACTCAAATGCTATGGAACAACTTGTCACCATTCCCACAAGAGGTGAAAATATACTAGACCTGATCATCACAAACATGGGGACAAAATGCTCCACACGAAGTATATCCCTCATTGGTGAGATCAGACCATAAACTAATCTCACTGGCGATCCACATCCCGCCCCCCCCAACAAAAAAGACCACAGTGAAGAACTTCTCAAAAGCCAACTTCACACTTCTTAAGACTGGTGTGGTATCCTTCAAGGCCCCTGAGCCATTGGAAACCACAACCCACGCTGCTGAATCCCTTACAAATGCTTTCTACGAGCACCTCCAGGATTACATGGATCAAGCAATCCCAAATAAAATCAAGACCCTTTCCACCAAAGGCAAGCGCCCGATCTGGTGGACCCCAGCCATAAACAAACTTTACAACAAGAGGAGAAAGCTACTACAAGATAGAGCAAAATCCCTAAAAGGGAAGACATCTCTGATCAATACTAGTAAAAAACTACGATCACTCATAAAATCATCCAAGGCCAACTCTGAGAGAAAAATCGCCAAGGACTCAAAAGACAATCATAAGGCCTTCTTTAGCTATGTTAGAAATCTGGGTGGAAACTCCCAGATATGCTCAGAATTAGTTCAAAATGATACAAAAATCACTGAACCCACAGACATTGTAAACATACTGGCAGACAGGTTCAGTGAAAATTTCTCCCCTCCCCCCCCAAAAGGAGAAATATCTATCCCAGCAGAGTGTAGCCTCCCAATCATCTCAAATGCCCAGGTGAGAGTTGCTCTCTCTAAAGCTAAAAATACAGCATCAATGAGACAGGATTGTGTCCCCAGCTGTGTGCTACATGAACTCAATGAGGAACTAAACCCACACATAAGGCTGCTGTTTAATCTTAGCCTTACCACAGGATACGTACCCAAAGAGTGGCGTACGGCAACTGTGGTCCCACTCCACAAAGGCGGTGCTTCTACGGACCCTGGTAATTACCGCCCCATAAGCTTAACAAGCCTGGTCTGCAAAGCTATGGAGAGGATCATAATTGAACTCATAAATAAAGACATAGGGGACCTACAGACATTGGATCCTACCCAATTCGGCTTTGTCAAGGGCAGATCATGCCTCTTGAACTTGGTCGACTTTTTTGAAACAGTCACCAAGGCCATTGATGAGGGTAAGGTTCACACAGCCTACCTTGACCTTGCAAAAGCTTTCGACACAATTCCCCACTCGGGTATCATAGAAAAGCTCACCAGCTTAAATGTAAACCCATATGTGACAAGATGGGTTGCAAACTGGCTCAAGGACAGAACCCACAGGGTTAGAGTTGCTGGTGCCATGTCAGACTCCAAGCCAGTCACAAGCGGTGTCCTACAGGGCTCAGTCCTGGGCCCCCTCTTGTTCGGCATCTACTTTTCAGAAGTGCAGGCAAACATAGGAGGATTGTGGCTGACAAAGTTTGCAGATGACTGCAAACTGGGCGCCATAGTTGAAAATCCATCAGACACAGATATCCTTCAGAGAGGTCTCAGAGAAATGGATAACTGGTGCCAGAGCCATGGCCTTAAGCTAAACGCCAAAAAATGTATAGTCATACCCTTTGGTAAAAACAAGGTAACCCCAAGTTACCACATAGGTGGCAATCCATTAAGCACAGAAGAGGTTATCAGGGACCTGGGGACCCAAGTTGACAGTAACCTTTCTTTTGACACTCACATTGCCAAAGTGGTTAGGAGGACCTTCTACATTGCCCACCTGATTATGAAGGGATTCACATCCAGATCAAGGGAGGTCATTGTTCCCTGTACTCTTCACTTATCAGACCAATGATTGAGTACAATGCCCCATTCGAATGTATCTTACCCGACACCTGCAGCAATTGGAAAGACCCCAAAAGTTCCTCACCAAAAGGATAAAGGGGCTCAGAAATATGCCATATGCTGCCCGACTGAAGAAACTCTAGCTCTATTCAGTCGCATACCGTCTGCTCAGAGGTGACCTGTGCCTGACATACAAGGCCATGTCCAACCCGGAATTAATGGACATGCTCCACCTCAAAAAATCCAAATCCACCAGAGCCACAAGAGCAAGAGACTTAAACCTCAACACGGATATAAATAGGATGTGCTGGAGGGACAGATTCATCACCCAGAGACTCCCTATGCTGTGGAACAGAATCCCGGTCCATGTGAGACACAGCACCTCGCTGGCTCTGTTCAAGAGGAATCTTGACCAGTGGATGGGAGATTGTAGGTTAAACCCGGGGATCATCTCTGTATCACTGCTGGACAGAGGCATGGCAAACTAATGGGTATAGTATTCTTCAACCTAAGGGGTGGTGAAAGCCACACAACTCTGGCTAGGCTTATAAATGCCCTAGGGCAGATAGCCTAGTATGAACCTATGAACCTATGAACCTATGGACACTCACCTGGGGAAGGCTGGCATAGGTTTACTAGTTATGCTCCCTTCTGCACAGACAATAAGGTAGTTTCCACTGCCACCAACCCCTACTTATCAGCTACTATAAGGCCCTTACAAAAGGTGTCCAGTCCTACTGTGTAATGTTACTATTATCCAAATGGTAGTCTGACCAAGACTTGCAAGGCTATTTAGGAGTGGCCTGTACAGTGTCATTAAATACATATGCAAATACTCTAAGAGCTTAAATATGTCTCACAATTATCAGATACAAAGATAGGTTTAAATATATTTAATAATAAATAATAAAAGAAAAGACAATACTAAGTCAATCAACACAGTAACTTCAGAGTTCAAAATAATACGAAATATTTTAAAACAACATTGCTGGACAGTCTCAAATAAACACAGAAAACATCTAAACTAATCTTTACTATATTCCTATCTATATCTAGAAGAGATACTATGCCCTAAATCTTACTTACAGCAAGGCAAGTGCAGATGATGATGATGCTAGCTTGCTAGGTCTAAGACCAAATACAAAATGCACAGTCTCTCTCTGAGAGAGTTCTTAAATCAATATTAAATATTACTGCTGGTTTAGCTTGGATGACATCACTTTTTATCACCTGACTTCAATTCCCAGGCTAAACAGAAACTATCAGAATTTAACATCTCTGTGTTAAAAATACATATCTCTCGGATGTTTGCAGATCTTGGAAGTCGTAAAATAACAAATGCTTTTTACATTTTAAACCTAGCAATTACTTCTCTTTCAAGACAATACAAAAACTTATAGCTCTAGACATTGGGCAGGATTCACGAAGGCTTGCACAGAGTGTAAGAGACGTGTAACACTCCATGCAAGCCTCGCGATCCAGGAACAGCCCTAAACTCCGTGTAAGAGACCAGCTAAAATGTCTCTTACACGAACTGGGCGTAGACATGCTAAATACCTCACTTGCAGCCGAAAGGTATGCAAATGAGGTATATTAGCGATCCACGAAGCAGAAACCAGTCCGTGTAAGAGATGTTTTAGCTGCAGAAATGTACTCAGTTGACAACTGAGTACGTTTCTGCAAATTCCACAATGGAGCCATGTCAGCTCCAAATAAAGGGTGCATATGTCTCAGGCAGCATGCCAATGGCCAAATATGTGGCCATTGGCAAGGTAACCCGAATGAAAAATAATAAAAATATAATTTTGGCGATCCCCGATGTTTAAAACCAGCGCAGAGCCGCGCAAACGGGCTGCGCTGTATAAAAACATAAACAAGAAGGTTATAAACCCACAAATGTGGGTTTCATGCAATACATGGAATGACAATGCAGGGACCAGCAGACCAAAAACAACATGGCCACTGTGTAGTGGTTGCTAAGGGGGGAAGCTGAGTCTAAGACATGTAACTAAGCATTAGTAGGCAATCTCATGTAAATGAGGGTTAGGATACTGAATCTAACAGTCACATAGCAAATGAGCACAGTCTGAGTAGTGTAAGAGATACATAAGGGGGAGGAATAGAATAGGAGATAGGTGACATCACAGGGGGGAATGGTAGAAAGAAATGCAGTTCGTTGGAGGTCAGTGTAACATGACAGATGACAGACACAGATCATGGAAAGAGGTGTGCCACTAGATAAGTCAGGGAAAGTCAAGAAATGGAAGGTATACACTGTTACTTACACCAAAGTTTTTTGCTGGGCGTGCATGCGCACGTGTGTGCGCCATAAAGCACGAGTAGGGCAGTGTGTGCGCGTGTAAGGAAGACTGAGCATGTGGGAGCATGCTGGGAGATGTTTAACACTGTTTGCGCGGGTGTGCACGCGTGTAGGACAGACTGAGCATGTGGGAGCCTGTTAGCAGACTTGTAACACTGTTTGCGCGGGTGTGCGCGCGTTTTAACCCGAATAAGTAGTTCCTGAACTGTGTAAGCACATGTGCGCACATGTAAGCCACTGTGAGCGTGTTTCTGCTGGTATGCACATTGGTCCCCCCTGAGGAAACAGAAAGGAAAAAGGAAGCAACAGAATTAATAGGAAGCTAGCAGGGATAACTGCTGAAGCTAGCAGGTGAAAACAATTAGAAGCAGGTAATTACACAGGCAGAATAGTAGCCCAGCCCAGCACTTAAAAACTCTGCAAACAGTAGTGCAGGATGTTTCCCTTAAGAGACACTGCAAGACAGGAGTAAGCTAATAAAAGTGAAAACTGAAAAAGCTTCACTCAGAGCAGAAATGTTAGGGGCTACCATAGCTGTCATAAGGAGACATAGGCGACTTGCTGAGGGTGGTGACAATGCAGATGGTGCCAGACAACCCACAGTGAGGAGACGGAGAAGAGTGTACAGGCCCAGGGTAACCTACCACGGGTTACATGAGCTGGAGAAAGTAGAGCGCTATAGAGTGGACAGACAGCTCCTGCAGCAAATTGCTGAGCTGTGCAGGCCACGCCTCACACACAGAACCAATCGAGGGGAACCCATCCCAGTGGAAACCAAGGTATGTGTTGGCCTAAGAATACTAGCAACAGGTACCTTCCAGAGACCAACTGGCGATATGATGGGGATATCACAGGCATCAGCCTCCAGGGTACTGCACCAGTTCCTGGATGCCATGTCAGCACATGTCAGTGATCATGTATATTTCCCCAATGCCTGTGAGGTATTGGCCAGCAATATGTGTCTCTTCCAGCAAATAGCGGAATACCCTGAGGTAGTGGGTGCAATAGACTGCACGCACATACACATCAAAGCACCAGCCGGTGAGCGGTGTAGGGCCTACATTAACCGCAAGGGCTTCCCCTCCATCAACTGCCAGGTCGTGTGTGATGCCCAGGGCATAATAATGAATGTGTGTGCTGGCTGCCCTGGGAGTTACCACGATTCCCACATCTGGCATTTGACGCAGCTGTACCAGACATTTGCCAATGGGGACATCCCACACGGGCACCTAGTGGGGGATGCAGGTTATGCACTGGAGCCGTGGCTGATGACCCCCATCAGAAACGCACACACACCTGAACAGGAATGCCATAATGAGGCACATGCACAAACACGTAATGTAATAGAGCGTGTGTTTGGGCTGCTCAAGTCACGGTTCTGGTGTCTGGATACATCTGGTGGAGCCTTGCAGTACACACCAACTACATGTACCCAAATTGTCATGGTATGTGCTATGCTACATAATATGATCTTGCGAAAACAGCTGCAGCAGGACCAGCATAGGGCTGGCCCAAACAGCCCCCCACCATTGCCAAGGCCATCACAGGCAGAGCGTGACTCGGAGGAGGAACAACCTGAGCCTGCCCCAGTAGGCAGAAGGAGGCGTGCCCAGTATGCCCTGGCCTTGGCAAAGAGGCAACGCATAGCACATACACTGGCTCAGTAGGAACTGTGGGAATGATACCCCCTCTGACTCACTCAAATAATAACATGGATGCCTAAAATGACATGACCTGCTCACAAACATGCACAGGGAAGTGTAATATGCACATCCGACAGAGGCAGCCCTGCAGCACCACCTGAGGCATGAATGCCATGTGTTAAGTAATGTAACACCATGTACTATATGCACACCTGAGCACCCTGACTAACATCCACCCTCACCAAGCATGAAGCCACAAAATGATGATGGGATGATCAAGTGCAATAACCGGCTGAAGTAATGCAGTTAGTCAAAGGGGAGCCAATGCGTGTCAGGCTGGGAAGACATGCGGAGCATGACATGATGCACCACCTGCTAGGGGTGGCGTGCACCTATCATTCCATGCCCCATGGATACTGGCAAAGGCTGTCAGTACCCACAGCATGCCCTGAATAGGTAAGTCTCAAAAGACAAACCCACCTTCATAGGTACCACAAGGGATAGGAACCTAGATGTAATGCTACCCAATGCCAGAAGTCTAAACAGCAAGATGTGTGCAGTGTAAACGCACACAGTATGGAGAATGTAGATATCAGTCCTGTAATAGAGAACTGGGTCAAGGCTCACATCAGCACCCTAACACTACCAGGTCACACCTCATACTGTGCTGTACAGCCGCAAAACATGGAACAAGCTACAAAAGGAGGGTGACTAGCAATAAATGTCAAGGATAACCACACCCCCATGTTGGTACCACAACAAGAAGCAGCATGGATTAGCCATGGTCAAATACCAATGGTTAAAACCGCCTCCCACTATATAGCCTGCTGCAGACTACTGTCCTAATACCAGGAACTGCACCTGGCCTATGTTGGAATACATGAATATATCAAGCCCCCAAAACAACATTATATTGCTTGAGTGAAAATACCCAGACATACACCGGGAGCATTATACTAGCACCAACACAGTTGGAGAAAAGTTCCCAGAATCCATAAACAAAAATGCCCAGGAACAACGTACCACTCCCACAAGAGGGGTAAGCATACTGGATGTGATAATCAACAACATGTGTACTGGATGGTAAGATGAGAAGTGTATCCTTCACTGGTAAGACCAGACCATAGAGTAATCACACTGGATATACACATCCCGACCCCAGTCCCTGGCCAGAATACCACCGTGAAAAACATGTGTAAAGCATAGGTTGCAGCCCTCCAAACTGATGTTGAATCCACGAAAGGCCCTGTGCAAGTGCAGAACATGGGACACACCACAGAACATGTTATACAGGCATTCCATGAACACAGCCAGGAATGCTTGGAGTATGCAATCACAAATAACAACAACACACAATGCCATACATGCAGGCATCTGGCATGCTGGACTCCAGCCATTACCAAACCATGCAAGAGAATGAGGAAGCTACCACATGATAGAGCAAACATAAAAAGGGAAGTAATCACTGACCAGAAGTATGGCAATAACATATGTCCACACATACAATCCACTAAGTCCAGCCACAACAAGTAGAATCTGTGAATCCAGAGGCAATGTGACACCTGTCCCAAGTACACAGACAACCACAACTCCCCCCAATAAATACAAATATATGTGATAGATGCAACCATGTATCCAAACCAGAGGTTGAGCTCCCCCAACTCAGTACTGTCATAACTAGTCAGGAGGAGAAGGTAACCACATACACCACAAACTCAGTCCCACATAGACCTACCACAACTGTAAACCAAACACATAAACACAGAAAAATATTCCTGGAGGCCCTAATTACAAACACACCACACCTACAGAAGCCTCCAAAGCAGATCACAAGCAGCCACAACCTCCAAACATAGCACATGCAATGAATAGTACACAAAGCTGGTGTGCCAAACAGTCACAGGCCAGAAGGAGAAACAACATGCCTGATACAGTTGTAATAGGTGTCTGTATAGGCAGACACACTGCTGTCGCACTCACCAGACTGAACAAGGGAAAGGGTAGAGTAAGCTGCCTGTAGGCTGCCACAAAATGCCACATTACCAAAGTACGCAGGTCACCCCAAAGCAAGCAGAAATGTGATGCACTCAATGTCCATGCTGGTGTGAATGACCTGAGATGTACCTCCCTGGTCTACATGAAAAGAGACATGGATGATCTCTCCGAATATGTACCCCAGGCCGGTATGACACTGGCTGTGTGCAGCATTCAACCCTCACCAAGAATGATGCCACAGTACAAACACAGAATGATCATGTTTAACAGCTGGCACAGTTACAGCTGTCAGTCCAAGAGGGTCTAATGTCTGTCTGCTTGCGATGTCAAGCATGACAAGCCATGCTGCTGTTCCAGGGATGGCTTGCACCTGTTACCCCTGTGCGTCTGGATACTGAATAAGGCCTTTGCCACCTCCATAGAGCCGTATGTAGGCAAGGCCAAAAAGACTACCCACCACCCTAGAAAACATAAGTGGTAGGAAACATAAGGGTAACGCTGACCAATGCCAGATGTGTAAACTGCAATATGCATGCCTCTGAGGCACTTCCCATTATGGAGAACATCGATGTCTGTGGAGTGACAGAAACCTGCTGCAAGCCTAGTGATAGCACACCAGCACTACCAGGTTATACCACATATCATGTGTTATGGCCCCAACACCTGGACCAAAACATCAAAGGAGGGGGAGTATCCATATGCAGCACAGACACCCATATGGCCAGGTAACTGACAATGCACAAAGCAGCGGAGACCACCCATGTGCACCTAAGTGTAGTCCAAATTGCTGTACAGTCTGTAGCATGCGACAGACCACACTCTCACACACAAGAACTCCACCCAGACATCCTGAAGACACTGGACAGTATGAATGTCCCACCAAATACTAGACAAGGTACACACAAATTATCACATAGGTGGCAAACCATTATGTATGCAAGGAGTAATCAGGGACCTAGGGACACAAGTCGATAGTAATCTGTCATGTGACACTCACAATGCCAATGTGGCTAGGAAGATTGTCGATACTGGACACCGTATCATGAAAGGATTCACATCTACATCAACAGAGGTCAATGTGCCACTGTACTGTTCCCTTATCAGACCCATAATCTAGTACAATGACTCATATGGGATGTACCATACATGACACCTACAGCAGTTCGGAAGACCCCATAGTTACTCCACCAAGAGGATAAAGGGTGTGAAATATATGTCATATGCTGCCTGGCTGTAGACACCCCAGCTGAATGCAGTCACAGACTGCCTACACAGAGGCATTGTATTTCTGTTGTACAAGGTCATGTCCAACACAAGAGTAATGGACATGCTCCACCACAGGAAATCAAAGCCATTGGAGCTGTGAGAGTGACAGATGTCAGCCTTAACACATAATGAAATAAGATGTGCTGGAGGGGCAGATACATAACCCAGAGGCTCCCCACACCCAGAAACAGGATCCCAATCCATGTTAGGCAGAGCCCCTCACTGACACCCCTCAACAGGAATATTGCCAAGTGGATGGATGATCGTACATGTATACTGGGGGTCTTCACTGTGTCATGACCAGACAGAGGCACAGTAAAGAAATTCATTAATGGCCATAATATAAACATAGCAAGGGGTGGTGAAAGACACACACACTCTGGCTAGGCTTACTAATGCCCTAGGGTGGATAGCCTAGTATGAACCCATGAACCTATGAAGATGCAAATTGTACAGGACACTAAGGATAATCACAAGGCTTACCTAACTGATGGTAGGAACCATGTTGGGCATCCACAGATATGCTCCGAATCACACAGATATTACAAACAACATACCAAACACACACACATATTGCTAACATACAACCTGACAGGTGCAGTGCAAACACCGCCCCCCCCCCCCCACAGTGCAAAATATCTATCCCAGCAGACTGCTGGTCCCCTGACATTGCAAATGCTGAGGTAACAGCCATCATCTGCAAAGCAAAACACACAGCAGCAAAGGTATGTGATGGTGTCCTGGGCTGAGGCCAACATGGACTCCAAGAATAATGGAATGCCAAATCACACTACTGCCCAATGTCAGCCTTACCACAGGATATGTGCCCAAAAAGCAGTGTACAACAGTGGTCCTTCACAACAAAGGTGTTGCCTGAATGGATACTGCAAACTACTACCCCAGGATCCTGACAAGCTTGGTCTGCACAGCTATGGAAAGGATCAGTATGTACCCCAGACATAAGGCTATTGTGGACCTACTGATACTGGACCCTATACAGTGTGGCTGTCGTAACTGCAGATCCTGCCCCTAAACATGTTTGACCCATTTGAAGCAGTCATTAAGGTCATTGATGAGGGCAATGTGGTCCACACAGTGTAGCTGGACCGTGCATATGCTTCTAGGCAATACCGTACGAGTTCAGTATGGATATGTTCACCAGCTTAAATATATACCCCTATGTCAGTAGAGGGGTTGCAAACCAGACCAAGGACAGAACTGACATGGTCAGACATGCCGCATCCATGTCAGACTACAAAGCAGATATGAGTGGCATCCCACAAGGCCTGGTCCTGGGCCCCCCCCTGTTCTGTATATGTGCCCCATAGGTATAGGCCAACATGGAAGGACTGTGACTGAACATGTATGCAGAGGAGTACAAACAGCCCACCATATCTGACCCCCAGCTGACACAAGCAACCCACAAAAGGGCCACCTACAAACAGACAACTGGAGCCATAGCCATGTCAGCAAGCTAATTGCAGAACTGTGTATAGACAACCACCATGGATATACAGTAAGTGCCCACAAATTACCACACAGGTGTTAACCCATGACGTACCTAACATGTAATGAGAGACCTGGGTACAAAAGGTGATAGATATCCTGCACTGGACAAACATGTGGCTGTAGTGTTCGCAGAAACATATACTATATACCCACCCAAACATGAAGGTTGGCAGATGTAGATAAGGGGATGTCACTGTGGCTCTGCAGTCATCCTCCATCAGCGTCACAATTGACTACAATAGCCCCTGTGGGATATACCTCAGCAGACACCTCCATCAACTGTAAAGTCCACAACAGTACCCCACCAGGAGTAGCAAACAGCATGAACAGATGCCATGCGTTGCCTGAGTAAACAAACTGCAGCCCCACACACTGCCATACTGTCCAGCTACAGGCAAGCTGTGCCTGATGTATGAAGCCATGTCCAACCTGGAATCAATGAACATGCTGCACCTTTTACAATCTGAATGGCAGTGAGCTATGCACATGAGAGACCTGAACCCCAGCACTGACATACATAGGACAAGCTGTACAGAATGATCCATAACACAGAAGGCACCCCCACTCTTCAGTAAACTCCCGGTACAGGTCAGCTAGAGAGTCACTTATCGACACCCCTCAAGAGGAATCCTGATGAGTGGATGGGAGATGGTAGGCTAACCCTGGGTATCACTGTTATGTCAGAGGTAGACGGAGGCACAGTATACTAACCATGACATATGTCATGGCAAACTCCAGTTACAATGTGTGTCGAAGGACAAACACACCCTGTGACTAGCATCAGAAATGGCCTAGGGAACATTGCTAGTGTTTGCCAATGTCCACCCATGTTGTGGAATACACTACCAATGTTGGACGAGCCTGGTGCAGGTAGTCCATATCTGAACATAATGCAACATGGTCATATGTGCACAACTGGCCCCTACACCATCTGTTGTGCTCACTATGAAGATGTCAAGCAGTCATAGGACTAAAGCCCAGGATACTGTCCACCACAGAGAAAGTACTGAACCAGTACACTATATGGTACTACAGTGTTAGGTCATTATGAAAGTATGTTGAGAACTGCCTGCAAAATATCCCATGCAATCCCTGCAGGCACAGTATAATCCCTGTTGTGGCAGACACGAAGCAGTTGGCCAGTTAGTACACAACATGACACCCAACACACAACCATAAACGTGAGATATTGTTGAAGTTCATACACACCCAAATATGTGGTGGACTTCAGAGTGCAACATATGGAAAGCTCACACTGGGCATGCTCGCACACTTTGATAAATGAGGCATATGTCAGACAACATGCCATGGAAAGGCTGAACTGGGCATGCTCACACACTTAGGCCATATCTCCATTAAGCAGTTGGCCACACATATCTGGTATTTGTACGTGTCAGTCCAGGAACCAACCACAACACAGCAATCTGCCCAGTGCACACAGTAAATGACTACAGAGACATAAGTGATATAGTGGATCGCCGTCATATGCAAACATCTTCCACAGATACACAAGTTGGTCATAGGAACATGGAATGCTATGGCAATAAAGACCTGCAAGCAGTAGAACAGCACAACAAATGTGCATCCGACAATTGAACATATGGGTGTAGAGGTCAATACTAGGCTTGTTGCCCTAGGGAATGACAGCTCAGCCAGAGTCTGCTTGGCATCTGCATCCCCAGTACAGTAGGCTACTGTGCCACTGTAAAGTAGGTCACATAAGGCAACATGTGAGGCTAGTGAGCTGTGCCTCTGTCAAGCAGGGGCACCGTGGAGGTCCCAGGGATTGAATGTGCTAAGCCACAGCCATGTTGTCGGTGTGTGCTGGAAGAGGGTTGCTGAGGATCTCTAACAGTAAGTGTCCGTCAATAACAGACTGAGGGGAGCCCTATCTGCATTCTCTGGACAATTCCACTGTCAACACTGTGTTGTAATGATTATGTGTGAATGAAGTGCCATGCCGGAACTGTTCACAGATGTCCTCCCTCTGTGGGCTACAGCTCTGCAATGTATTAGCTCACTCTGTCTGTTGTACGGCTGATATATGGCTGGCGTACACCTGACAGGTGTCTTGTTGTGGAGCAGTCATGGGTATATGTGGGATAGCAGGATCAATGCAAACCGTACACATGCTTATAGAATGCAATTGTCAAGGATTATGCTGAGTGGCCAGTATAGTCCCCCAGCATGGGTCCTCTGAAGTCGTCCACCCCAGTCTTTACAACTGTAGAGTCTGCTTGTGCTAAATACAGTTTGTGTGCAGTGACAACCTTGCCTGGGGGTGGAGATGGGATATGGATGTCCAGGGAAAGGTGGGTATGGTCAGATATCAACAATGGTGGCTACCTCTGGTGTGGCACAGTGAGAACCCACGTTGCAGATGGACAGGTGCAATATGTATTCCCCCATGTGGCTGTGGTGTGTGGTTCTGCCATAGCACATGGACCCACAAATTGTAGTGGCTGTAGGGTAAAGTGGTAGAGGCCTGAGTAGTTCTCACACACAATATGCCTGTACCTGATGTTAACAACTGGAATGGTGTATGTGAACACCTGCATATCCCGGCACTGTTCCCAGGGAACCTAGTGTGTGTCCTGGATGTGGGTGTGGTGTTCTGGACTGGTTGTGTTGTGTGTTACAGGTCCTGTGGTCACAAAGCATGGTATAGAACATAATCTGCCAGTGCAATGTGCATATCTGACCCTGACGTAGGTGGCTGCAAATGCATATATATGCTATCCCCCACCTGACAGGTAGTACTACATGTACATACCTCTGTAGAAATAAAGATGTCAGCACCCTATAAATACTGCAGGTGCAGAACAGATGCCCAGTAATTCGGATAGTGCGCTCTGCTAATGAGTCTCCCTCAAGTGTCATAATATAGTTAGGTAGGGGTTTGAATCCTGCAAATGCTCAGTGTGCGTGCAGGGGGTTAGTGTGTGTGCAAGTCTGTATGAAGGATATATCCCTTTTGGCAACTAGGAGAACACACTACAGGGTGCACATTCCCCTTTCTAAACACTGATGATGTCAGCACCCTATAAGTACAGCAGGAGAAAGGAAACCTCCCATTAATGTGCATAGCGCGCTTTGCTAATGCATCCATCTTGTGTTCCATAACATAGTTAGGTAGGAGTTTGACTCCTGCAAGTGTTGGGGTAAGGGGGGTTAGTGTGTGTGTGCAATTCTGTGTGAGGGAAATGTCCCTTTTGGCAACTAGGAGAACACACTACAGGATGCACATTCTCCTTTCTAAACACTGATGATGTCAGCACCCTATAAGTACAGCAGGAGAAGGGAAACCTCCCAGTAATGCGAATAGCACACTCCGCTAATGCGTCCTTCTCGAGTGTCATAACATAGTTAGGTAGGGGTTTGAATCCTGCAAATGCTCAGTGTGTGTGGAGGGGGTTAGTGTGTATGCAAGTCTGTATGAAGGAAATATCCCTTTTGGCAACTAGGAGAACACACTACAGGATGCACATTCCCCTTTCTAAACACTGATGATGTCAGCAGCCTATATGTACAGCAGGAGAAGAGAAACCTCCCAGTAATGCAAATAGCGTGCTCTGCTAATGTGTCCATCTCGAGTGTCATAACATAGTTAGGTAGAGGTTTGAATCCTGCAACTGCCCAGTGTGTGTGGAGGGGGGGTTAGTGTGTGTGCAAGTCTGTGTGAGAGAGATGTCCCTTTTGGCATCTGTGAAAGCACTCTACAGGATGCACATTCCCCTATCTCAGCACGGATGATGTCAGCACCCTATAAGTACAGCAGGAGAAGGGAAACCTCCCAGTAATTCGAATAGTGCACTCTGCTAATATGTCTCTCCGGAGTGTCATAGTATAGTTAGGTAGGAGTTTGAAACCTGTAAATGGCATGTGTGTGTGTGTTTGGATGTGAGGACTCTGTGTGTGTGCAATTCTGTATGAAAAACATGTGCATTTTTGAAATCAGGAGATCACACTACATAATGCACATTACCCTTTCCAAACAGTGATGATGACAGCACCCTATACATACAGCTGGAGTAGAGACATCTACCAGTAATCAGAATAGCGCAATCTGCTACAGCGTCACTCTCAAGTGCCATAACATATTTAGGTAGGGGTTTGAAACCTGCAAGTGTGTGTGTGTTTGGATGTGGGGAGTTTGTGTGTGTTCATTTCTGTATGAAAAACATGTTAGTTTTGGCAATCAGGAGATCACACTACCTGATGCACATTACCCTTTCAAAACACTGATGATGTCAGCACCCTATAAGTACAGCCAGAGAAAAGGAACCATCTAGTAATCCGAATAGTGCGCTTTGCTAATACGTCTCTCTCACGTGTCGTGACCTAGTTAGGTAGGGGTATGAATCCTGCAAATGGCCAGTGTGTGTGGGGGTAGTAGGGTTTGTGTAAATGCAAGTGTGAGAGAACAGATCCTTTTGGCAAATATTACAATACACCAGATGCTGCATATTCCCCCAGTAAACACAGGGGATGTCACCACACTATCAGCACAGCCAAACAGGGCTAGTTGGCCAGTAATGCCAATAGTGCACTCTGCTACTGGGTCTATTACCATTGTCAGAGTACAGATAGGTATGTTTTGGTAACCCACAACTGCCACATGTGGTTGTGTCACACATTATGACCTTGTGTGGGTCTTTGTGCATAACCATGCATGCTATTGCCTAAACCAGCAATGGCATTGCACACATGATGTATGTGTGTGACACATACACATAAATACCTGTGACCTGCAGTAGTTACCATGTCTGACACATGCCTCGAGTGGATAAATGGTATTTGCAATGTATAACAATATGACTGTGTCTTACTGTGCAGGGGCCACATGCGGTATGTGTCTATACAGTGTGGGTGTATATGGTAAAATACTTACAGTAGGGGATACACATCTGGTCTGGGCCATATAGTCTACATGTAGTCGATGTACAGGTGCTGCATGTTCCCACCTGTTGTGGGAGTGGTAACATGTCATTCCACTGCAATTCAGTGACCACATGCTGTGAACCCTTCAACTAGTGTGTTGTAGCTACAGTAATGCTCACGCACAATGTTTGGCTGGATGCAGTCCAGCCATATAAAGACAGTTCTTGAGACTGTCATATTGCCAGTGTTGTTATGGAGGATAGGTGGTTTTCCTGTGTATGGGAGGGTTGTGTGTGCCAGGCTATGAACCAGATGGCAGTCCGACACACTGTTAGCTGCACATGATTAGGCCCTGATGCTTTGTGCTGTGCCAACAACCTGGAGGTGTGTGTATCTGTGGTGCCTTGGGATACCACCCCCCTGTCCATGTGTGTTACATGTGTAGGGGACGACAGGCATGGTATGAGGCATAACCTGGCAGTGATGGGTTGCACCTGTGAGCCATGAATCAGGACTCTGGTACTGCACAGACATTGCAGTTCACCGTGCTGAGGACAGTGTCCAGTGCATGCATCTTGCGGTGTAAACTGCTGGTGTTGTGTAGCAGCACTGTTACTGTCCTAACCTGTGTGATACCCGCGGAGGTGGCTATGTAATCCGTGTCCTGCAGCATAAGGCAGTATGTGTGTATCAAGGAGCTTCGCCAATATACATCGGGCCATGGGTGTCATGTGCAAGCTGACCCTTGCACATCATTGTGGCTTCCCTAGCAGGTAAGCACACGTTAACAGCCAGCGGATACCCGATGAATGACATTGGAGACTGAGCAGAATGTAGACATACAACACCCTTCCTACATATGGTGGTAGCAAACCTGGTGAGGGTATGTTGGCAACCAAGATCAGGCTCATACTGGCCCATGCCACATGCTGAGAGATCCATTCCATGTTCCCTATCATGTAGTCCAGGGAGGTATGTCTCAGGTCATCCATAGTGGCATGGTCAATGAGTGAGTCATATGTGTCCATGCCTCTGACTGGCCTGTATGCATGTGTTCTGTGGTGGACCATAGTGCCCCTGAGGTATATCACTGTGACCTTCACCAGATACAGCCTGTTGAGTGGGACCCCAGTGCAGCACCCAAGACAGGTACCTGACACATCTGTAGCAGGTGTGTTGTGTAGCCCTACAGGCTGTGAGTGTGTGCCACACGGGATGTGTGTGCCATGTGTGGCATGTGCTCTGTTCCGACGGAACATATGCCTGTGTGCCAGCTGCGGAGGTGTGTGATGCTCAGGCAGGATGCTATTCTGAGTCCCCACGTATGCCCCAGTGTGTTCAGCATGCTGTCAGTGCGTGTCTATGTCTGACTTGTATTGTAGTCACTGTAATATGACATGCCACCTGACAGGGTATGGCATTACTGGGTTCAGAGAGCTCAGTCCCCAGATTGGCTATGTGGTGGCATCCCACACATGTGTTGTACGTTCCTGGCCAAGGGTGATGGCTGACTGCATACATGTGGCAACTGTGACATTGCCACATGACTCACATAAACCACAACTGGACCATAAAAGTGATTCACAGGTTACCTTTGCACATGCTACCCTAGTAGTGTGATTGCCATGGTGAGTACCAACACATAGGGCCAATGGGGAACAACATACTGAAGGTGTGTATGTGTGGGTGTACTGCTACTGTTTCATAGCACTGGCATATATGACTGCACACATGGGTAAATGCCAGGTAAGACATGTGCAATGTGTCACAGGCAACGTACATGCGAACAGGCCGGACAGTGATGTTCTGTCATGTGTAAACTTGACATACGTATCGTACGCTATGTAGATGTCACTAGGAGTCCACAGAAGCACTGTAACTCTGCATTGCAGGTGTAAGCAGTGTTCCAGGGAACCCCAAGTGAACATGCATGCAAACAAAGCTACAGTAAGCAGGGCTGGATGTAGTTCATTGTACAACAAAGAAGGGGTAACACTAACAGTAAGTAACAATGCAAATATGTAGGCACTATCAACATGTACCCAGGAATACACAGCGCAGATGCCCATGGTAGAACTGATATTATGTCATAGTTAATTGTGATTTGGATTACATTGGTACTGCACACATATCAACATGCGCAAACATCCACATTGCATAGTCGTTGTGGGCAACTTGACACCATTACTGTACATGTCCACCATTGCATATCACTACTTGCGTTAGCTTCCCCCCTGTGCTACCCATGTATGCGGCTACCTGTTGACATCCTTACCACCGGCATGCAATTATGTGTAGCTGTTACACTTTGGTAGGTACTATGGGTGCAGATAACAATTCAGGACATATATACGGTTACTGCATCAGGCATGCTGGGATATACACACAGTCATATTAGCACACTGTACTGTTACCAACATGATACTACTAATACACTTCTATGTAGTCACCCTGTGCATCAGCAGCATGTTTACCTGTTCCCACAATGATGTTGGAGATTGTAGGAGGTGGCACAGTGTCATCATATGCACAGGGTGTGAATTAGGTATGCCTGAGTCTGCCACTGATACCACCAATTGACATGTGTGTGTATGTGTGTTGGTGAGGGGCAGCAGTACAGGGTGGGGCACTGTTGGTGCAGTGTGTGCATGTATGTGGTCGCCCTAGGTGTTAACATTTCGCATGTGTGTATGCACGCACACAGTTCCACCTCATGGCTGCCATATACAGGGGTTTGTGGACAGCCACAGACTGCACCTGGCAGGTCATACAGATCAGTGTCTGTGGGCATGGACACGGTACCTGTGTCTGGCAGGGGTGCTACAGACCGTATCCAGTACTAAGCCAGACTGGGTACTGTCATCAGAAGCAGGAGTGTGTTGACTGGACACAGGTCCCTGTTGAGACTGTCCAGAGCCACGTGCACGTGGTCTCCTGGGGCGTTCCATTGACAGCACAGACCCAGCATTGCTGGGGCTGCTGCTGGCACTATGGGGGCGTGCGCAGGCCTGTTGTTGTCCGCGCCGACTGCCAGCTGCTGCTGTTGCTGGCATATGGCCACGTCGACGCCGCAACTGCCCACCATTGCCCTGGCTCATGGACATTTGGTTGTGGAACTGCTGTAATATGTCCCCACAACATCTGTCTATGACATCGGTGAAATTACGGATAGCATCTGCAATGTCACGCATACTGTCAGTCATGGCTGTGCGACATGCTCTCAGCTCCCTCAGACCCTGTCTGGTGTACCTTTCCATACGCGACTGTGCCTGCATGACAGCCTGAAACATAGCTGAGGTTGACAGACCTCTTTGAGCACGTCTGCCAGAGGCAGTACGCCCACGGATGCTCCCACGAGAACCCATGGGCAACTGTCTGTGTGGTACCATCGCAGGACCCTGCCCATGGCTGCTGTGTGGGGAAGCATGTGCCACAGATACCACATTACCCTGGTCAATGCCCACTGTATCCTGTCCATCACCTAGGGACAATGGTGACAAAGGATGTACTGGCAAGATGACTGTGCGCAATGATGGGGTTGACAGCTGTGTACTGTCAATTGGCTGACCAATGGCGGACCCTGACACACCTTCCTGTACCATTACACAGATATCATCATTACCAGTACCTGTGGCACCAGATTCAGGTTCCCCGCTGCAGGACACCAGAGCAGCACCAGAACCTGTGGGAGGAAGACAGGAAACACAGTTTACAGTGTCCACACAATGTTACCAGTGATGCACTTATGCACACATGCACACATGCACACATGGACACAGGCACACATGCACACATGGACACAGGCACACATGCAGACATGCACACGTGGACACATGCACACAGGCACACATGCACACATGCAGACATGCACACGTGGACACATGCACATGTGGACACATGCACACATGCACACGTGGACACATGCACACATGGACACATACACCCATGCACACGTGGACACATGCACACATGGACACATGCACACATGCACATGTGGTCATGTGTACACATGCACACATGCACACATGCACACGTGGACACAGGCACACATGCACCCATGCACACGTGGACACAGGCACACCTGCACACATGCACACATGCACACATGCACACATGGGCACAGGCACACCTGCACACATGCACACATGCACACCCTGCAGTATACACACAGAGCACTACTGAGTTACACTAGTGTTACTAGCACTATCAGGACTATTATAGGTATTGTTAAACACACTCACCAGCATGGATGGCCTGCCTTGCTGTAACCCCGGAGGGACCTGCAGAAATGATGAGATTAATGTCAGTGGGCACAACTGTGCCATTGATACTGTGTATGATACAGTGCAGTAGTACACCAGTTGCCTTTCACACGTCAGCTGCTGATATAGTCAATATCACACATGCACAATTACATACTATGATGACAGCTACATACCACGGACACACCTTACACATGCATAAACTAACAGTGTACAGAACAGTCAAGTGTACATATGGCATATTACCTGCACGCTCCATGTCGTGCTGCTGTGTGGATCCAGCCCCCATCATGATGCAGGTGTATTGCTGTTGCTGTTCCGGGGCTGGAGCCACAACACTTAGGAGTAGCCCCTCCAGTCTGGTGAGGGGGGGATGTGTGGCCACCCCACCTCCTGTGGCAACCTGTTGCCTGTGGATATCTGACGCACGCTGATGGACATTTCTGATTAAATCACTGCAGTGATGTCGTACCTGCTCATATGTCCTATTATGCGTGCCAATGTCATTTACCCTATGGACAAGGTCTTGCCACAGTGCAGCCCTCTCCTGCTGATTCTGACTGGTGCAGGAAAACAGTATGTCATACTCCCTCACCAGGCTCTGGTGTATCTCCTCATCTTCCACTGCAGAGTAGGTGGGATTACGCTGATGCGCCATCTCCCTGGAAGAGAACACAAACAGGATATCAGCAGACTATGTCAGCAATATATGGCACACATACTATACATGATACTCATGTGTAGTGATATACTACTACTCCCATATGTTGCATGTGTGTGTCTCGTGGTGGATACACAAGTACATGGCCAGATATCAGTGCTCAGCCAACACCTGTGCAACAATACCTGCCACATTCCACACAACATAGTAGCATGCCCCATCGGTCAGCACACACTGACAGGTCCAATGCACAACCTCACTCTGGGGGTTCATCCCAAGGTACTGTATGTGGGACGCCATCCACTAGTGTGATGTGGACACAAGTTACTCGGCCTGGATATACATATCCCACCACCACCACCAGCACAGTAGACTACTTTGATATGTATGTGATTAGACAGTTATTCACTTGTTAGGACTGAGATGGTATCCATGCAGCACACTGTGCCAGTGGAAGCCACAACCCACAATGCTGACCCCTTTGCAAATGCTTACCACGGACATTCCACAGATTGCATGGAACTTGCACACACATTTCTAACCCAGACCCTATGCACAAAGGTTAGGCATCCTGTCCGGTGGACCCCAGACAGAGGCAGATTGTATAACATTAGCAGGAGGCTACTGCAGGACAGAGCAGATTCACATTCAGGGAAGGCATCTGTGGTCAGCACTGGTACTACGCTACGGTCTCTCATAACAACAGCCACGGCCTACTCTGGGAGGGAATTGGCCACAAACACTATGGATAACTACAAGGCCTTCTTCAGTTATGTTACACATATGGACCACATGCCTCAGATATGCTCTGTGTTAGTACACACCTACTTAACATTCACCAAACACACCGATATTGGCAACATTCTTGCAAACAGGTTCGGTGCATGTATCCCCCCTCCGTCTCCCCCACCAGGTGAAATACTTATCACAGCTGTATGTAACCTCCCTATCATCTCACATGTCCAGGTGAGGGCCGCCCTCAGCAAAGCAGAACACACAGCATCACTGTGACCTGATGGTATCCCTGGATGTGTGCTACAACCTGGGGGTTGGGAGGGTGGCCTAATGGTTAAGGTGTTTGCCTTACAAACACAAGGTGCAGCGTTTGAGTCTCACAAGGGATAATTGGCTAGGCTTAAAATGGCTCGCAAGGGCAGTTAGCTTAGTACTAATCTATGAACCTATGAACCTATGAACATGCACTCCAAGAGAACATACAACCGCATATAAGACTGATAATTAATCTTGGCCGTACTACAGGATATGTACCTGGACACTGGCATACAGCAACAGTGGTCCCACGCCACTAAGGAGGCACCTCTACTGACCCTGGGAACTACCACATCATATGCATAGCCGGCCTGGTCTGCTAAGCTATGGAATTATTCAGTATGGGATGCATATGCGGTGATATCGGGTACCTGCAGACACTTGTTCCCAGCCAGTTTGCCTTTGTGATGGGCTGATCCTGCCTTTTGAACCTGGCTGACCTTTCAAAACAGTCACTACAGTCATTGCTGAGGGCAACGCACAGACAACTGCTGTCAGGATCATGGCCTAACACTGACTGACATGTAATGTATAGTCATCCCCTTTTGGTGGAACTACGTACACACAACATATCACATGGACATTCCTATAGATACAGACCTATGACACATTTGGAGGGTTCACAGTATGCAGACTATTAACCCGCTACTTTGCATTACCTGTGTTTGTCGCAGCTGTTTGCGTTACCACTGCTTCTGCTTCCTGCTGCTACTGTCACTGCTGACAGCTTAGAGTCACAGTGTGTAGCGTGTGTTTATTATATTTTTTTTCTCTCTGTCTCGGTCTGTCTCACTCCCTCTGTCTGCTTCCAGACAGTGCAATGAATGTATTGCATGTGTGGAGTGTTAGTACAGGATGCTTTTGTAGGTATCTGCATAGGTCCATGTGATGGCCTCTGCACCAATTGTAAGCCAGCATTTGCTAATTGCATGCAGCCAGTTGTGTACTGATTGCAGTTCTCACTGTGATTTCAGGACAGTGCTATAAAAGGGTATGTGAGATAGGCGTTGCCCTTTCAGATTGTAAGGGCGGGGACCATGCTGGTATGCTGTGGACACTGTTCTGTGAGTGTAAAGGTTAGTATCTCTCTCATGATTCAGGCTGTGTTGTAGATTCACATTTCTCCATTCCTCTCTCCTGTTCCCTGTAGTAAGTGTGTATGCACAATGACACCTACAACTATATATAGATATATATTCATATATATATATATATATATATATATATATATATATATATATATGTAAATATACATACATTTATATATGTACATTAACTGACATTATTACCTACAAGCTA
This sequence comes from Protopterus annectens, assembly GCF_019279795.1. Lineage (NCBI taxonomy): Eukaryota > Metazoa > Chordata > Ceratodontiformes > Protopteridae > Protopterus > Protopterus annectens. The sequence continues at coordinate 220,593,511 of NC_056727.1, forward strand.
CCAACTAGCATGGCTGTTTCTGTTCACACACTACTATTATGGGAATCCAGTAGTTTTGACAGTAATTCTATATGCCATGCTTTGTGTACTACACATTCTATATTCCCTTTACATTCATCCCTACTATTACATGTTATATTTATTTTAGCACAATGTTCTTGTATAAGAGTCATGGCTTAGTGGTAGGTCATACAGACTACTGTTTCCAAGGTCCTGGGTTCGGGACTGACAGTGGGATTTTATTTTGCTTTTGAACTGACTACAGGACCTGTCAATCAGAGTGACTAAGGCACTTTTTAGCAGTTGTAACCGGGTTAGTGCTGGTTTGCGCGGAGCTCACGCATGTGCACTGGCATTTAGCGCTGCGCACACACGCGCACACCCACTTACAACCGCGTAAACGTGCTTAGTCTTGCGCACACCCGTGCTATTTTCTTTGAAAGAAATGAAAATGGGGAGACAGGAAAGTGGTGAAAAAGGGGTCACAAAGAGGGTAAGACAGTAGGGAAACAAGCTTGGGATTTGCAGGAGGGATGTAGGTAAGGCCCATAGCTGCCCATTTCTTCATCAGCAACAGCTGTGCATATGTATGTAATTTGGTGTGACATTTGAAACCTTCCACCCCTGAGAGAGGTGTCAGGACAACAATAATACTTGTTGTACAGCCAATTGTAATTGATAGTTTCCATGTCCAGCAGACATGTGTGCGGAATGGGCAGCTATGTATGGGGCGTAATTTTTCTGTGGGTACAGAGTGCCCTTTTTTTTTTTTTTTTATTATTTCAGGTGAGAGTGGTATGTCAGGTGAAGGAAGTCGGTATAGCTGGGGAGGTAGGTTGGGTAGGTAAACAGACAAGACAAACAAGACGCATACAGGGGCGGTGTATGACACGTGTGGGGGGGGTTACACAATTGACTGGGATGGAGGTTTGGATATCCAGAGCCCATGATCCCACAGATGGCAACAGTGGAACTGATATCCCCACCCATAGGCAGTTGCCACTGTTCCTTCACTGCCCAGGACGGGGCTGTGCTGGGGGCTGTGTAGGCCGGGCAACAGGCATGCCCGTAAGTTGTGCCACCTGTGCCTCAAGCTGGCGTAGGGGCTCGAGAACAGAGTCCCGGATCTCCCTACGCACCACAGTCCGGACGCTATGGAGGGTGAGTGGTGGTTTTCCTCCGGCCACACTTGCAGAGGGGGGACGAGCCCCATCCCCTGCAGCGCTTCCACCCTTAGGTGGCACAGGGCCACCGGAGGAGGGTCTAGACTGGGCACTAGTGCCAGGTGCACTCGCCAGCTGAGGTGGGAGAGGTGGGTCCGCTGGAACCCGCCTTCCCTGTCGTCCTATGTTTTGCATTATGTCATGACAGTTTGGGTTAGTGACATACAATACCATTCACAATTAGTTGTAACAGCATGCATTAGTATTCCCATTAACCAAACACCCAGATATTCACACCATTAAACAGCGAGCATAACACATGCATAATTTGAACAGCAATACACAGTCCAACAACATGCAGGGTTGATTGATGGCAACAGGCCATCAGGTTTGGATGTATGAACAGGGCAGATGCATCAACGGACATGCAAATATATATGACCCAACAGGAAAAATGTCCAGGGGTGTTAATTGTGATTGCACATACCATTTTCACGTGGAATGGGTTATATGTGGTTATAGGGTGGGGTGAAGAAAATAATATTAACACCTTCGAATACCAACACATATGCTGTACATTTCTAACAGCTGCACACATATACACACTACTGTTCTAACTACAGTTTCCAATATGATAACTACTTCAACTTGGTGATAGGACTGTTACTGCAACATCAATATACATTTTATTGTTCTTCATACACATTCATATCTAGCTTTGTTCAGCTACATCATCCTGCTACATTTGCTTTATATAGCTATAGACAAGTGTGGATGTTTGGTATATCAGACAATCATACTATCTGCATATTGCAGACTGAGAGCAACATATCCAGATTTTGGGATACATATTCCAGATGCAGCAACACTTTGAACAGATTTCGCTGTTTGGTTTTGATTCTCACATGCATTTCATTCTGTACTGACTGCAGTATACTTTATTCAGGGGTTATTACTACTGTATTGCTGGATTCATGACACTTTCTCACACTCTCTCACTTGTTTTCATTTTACTATTCATGATGGTACTTACTTCTAGGCTTTATTGACATGTTATACCTGTAGTTATTACAATCCTTTCCAGCAGTCTCACTTCTGTCATGTTTCAGTATTTCAACAGGGATATATTTCACACATGTAATTTGATCATCTTCTGCAGCTGTACTTTTCAGCCTGCTGCATGTTGTGTACTATTTTCTTACAGGTGGGGCATCTTTATTTTAGACTTTATGTCAGACATTTTCATTTTTCTGTTTGGATTACAGACTGCAACACACTTTTGTAATCAAGTAATACTTGTACACACTTTCACACTGTTACTTGCACATTTTATTACTTAGTGACTACACTGCACTCTTTTGCTGACTGTCATACTTTTATATTTCTTTACAGTTACTGGTAGTGGATTACTGACCTGCCTGGTGGCGCAAACGCACCAGCCTATCGCCATAGGCTCTGCGGTTCGCAGAACGGACACCTGCAGCTGTAATATAAATGAAGTAATATTGGAATACACATCTCCATAATATCAGCTAGTTTATTTCTTACATACATAATTAAATGTAACTTACTCAGTAGTGGGGCGTTGGGCATTTGCCGGGCCTCCTGGATCCAAAGGTTCAATTGGTCCTGCTTGCGTCTCTTCAGGCCCGCATGGTGGTGAAGGACCTGCTCACCAGTCCTTGGAATCCCTGTGGCACTGGTGAGATCATGAGCCAACCGGTCCCACGCCTCAGCCCTATATGCTCCCCACAGGACCAGGCCCTGCATGAGTTGGGCCTCATGATTGTGGACTAGGAGCCAGACCATGTACCTGGACTCCTCATTGCCCCACCTCTGTGCTCGAAAGCAACTACCCTCACCTACTCCTGTCATTCTGGCTGCAAGTCAGTTCTACAATCGTTTATGCTGTGTATTCCCGCCTATGGGGCTTATATAGTCAGTTTTTCCCGCACATATCTGTGATTGGCCATTTTGGAATTGTATCAACTTCACTAAACCTGCACTGTCATGCTCCAGTTTGTATTCATTCCTATATATTGCTATTATTGCATTTATAGGTACTGCTGTCATGGTTTAGTGGTTCAGTACCTTGACTATGGTGTATAGTATCCTGGGTTCGAATCTGGCCACTACTTTTTATTTTTTATGACTGTCTAGACAAGCTGAGGGGTGTGTCTGTGTAAAGGCAGTTTTGATATGGCTTGCTCGACGTTGCCCGTCGGTTAGCTTGTTTGCACCATGCGCAGCTCCGCACAAATGGGGTATGCTGGTTTAAGCCTCATTTGGCTGTCAGCACGCATATTACGCTCAGCTCAGCTAGGGGCACATAGATTCAGTGTGTTAAACCACTGCTCAGCTACGGGCACTCATTTTGCACCAGTTAAACCACTGCTCACCTATGGGCAGATGCACTCACCCTGTTAAACTGTAGCTCAGCTATGGGCACATCTGGCATTTTTTATTGTTTTGTTACCTCACATTTCTTCAATATAAATGGGCTATTTCATTACATTTTACATAAAATGTGATTTTATGTGTACATATTTGTCAGGGACTTGTTTCATGCTTATTTTGCTAAAAATAAAAATTGGTGTTGTGGGGGCTTGAACCATGAATGCCTGCTCTTCAGCCAACATCTCTACCGCTACGCTATTGCTTCTTGGCTTACTTTGCATATTTAGTTCTTATATGCTTTCCCATTGACTGCTAACTGTGGCTAAGCGCCGGGCACGCCCGCGCAAACGAGCGCACTCACGGTTAAACATCTTTACAATTTAAAAAAAAAATTATGAGATGTTCATTTGTACATTTTATGTTCGTAGTCTGTGGGGGCATGTGTTGTGTTGTGTTTATTCACATTTCCATGGACTCTGTCATGGGTGTTTACTTTGGGCACATTTCCTCTTCTGGGGGCGTGTCCGCTTACACGGCTCGGCCTACGGACACGCCCCCTACTGTCTTACATGGACCGTGTTAGCCTTAGGTGTGATTCAGCATGCTCTCATGAATATGCAGAGCATGCTGACATCACTCCGTTTAACTGCAGCCTCCGTGTATGAGTTATAACTCTTACACGGAGGCTTTGTGAATCCTGCCCAGCATGTCTGCTACACTGAAACTGAGAGAGAACTTTTATAGCACAATCATAAAGCAATCTAATTTCAACTTATTTTCTATTCTAAGTCAGCAGGGCATGCTGTAGTTACATTTTAACTCAGTACATAACATACAGTTCTGCATAAATCATATCAATATTCACAAATGACATAGAATTATTTGCAAAATTCTGGATAGCTGGGCTGGCAATATTTCCCTATATCACACATGCCACCAAATGTGGAGCATTTGAGAGTTGGCACTGGATCTAAGGGAGAACTGTAAAACTGTCAGGTTAAAGCAGTTACCCCTCTTTGTGGTGGATGGTTAGGAACCAGTGTGATCTGCTGGGCACTACTATACTCTAGACCCATAAATGTCACATGTGCAGATGTTCTTGGCTGGCTACAGCAGCAGAGTATGCATACATCCGATATACTATGTAAGGTCAGCCTTACAAGAGGTCAGCAATGTGATGGTGCAAAGACTGTCCACACTGAAATCCCTTGGACAGATAGTTACCTGAACAATACTCAAGGGGCAGATCATCCTTCTGGTAGTACTATAACAGTAAAGGACTTCGATTTCTCCATGTTTCCATTTAAGGAAGACACCTTCCTACACCAGATTGTGAAGGATGAAGGAAATGACATAACTGTGCTACTCCGCATGCCACTTTAGAACCTGCAGGACATGGCATGGATGGACCTTCTACTGATGGACAGTAAGCTCCCCATACCCCACTGGGTATGCATTCAACTTTATTCTAGCCATGGCTATGTAGGTGGTGTTGACAATAGAAGGCTGCTGGCAATCTGCATCACACTAATGTCCAGGAAATGACAGGTACTGCTGTTTAATATGGCTGAGGAGTTGGTTGAGGCTGAGCAGCTTTCCCCTACAGCCACTGTATGTCATCATTGGCTATGAGAGGGTCATACTGAACAGTGTAAAGGACACCTTCCCAGAGACTAGGCATCATAAATGTCTATTCCCAAAGGTATATGGTACAGACCCTGAATATATCCTGGGACTGAAGCAAATGTTAGTGTTGGCATTCCTACCCCTAAGGACATCCTGGAGACATTTACACACCCGCCAGATCTACTGACACATGACGCTGTGCTCATTGTAGAGTCTTTAAATAAAAACTTTGTATCTAGAAGACCATAATGGGAGGGGAGTAGGGCATCACATAAAAAGGAAATTGCCATCACTACTTACACTGTCATTTTTGCATAGACTGCCCTCTGGACAGTCTAAGACTGCATCAGACATAGAATACAGCATAAGCATCACACATTAGGTATAACTGTTTTTTGTAAGGAAGCCACAACCACCAAAGCAGAAGAAGTTAGTAAATACAAACGACAGGATAACAAACACTGTGCAAACTGTGCTTCATATACCCCCAGGAATACATAAAGGTAATTGCTAGATATTTATCCTTATAGGGTGTTTTCATCCTTACATCAGTATCTGTGTACTGGTTATAGCAACATCTGGAAAATCATAACCTACAGTGTGACCTACTAGCAACTTACTTTCACTAGTGTCCTTACTGCAGATGAAATATCCATGCTGTTTACCACTGTCTGGAATATATCCATCTGGCAAGGTGTAACATCATACTGAGTTATATTGTAGCTGTCTTATGTTGCCTACTAGTTTCCTCCCAAGGCTGGACACTGCAGTCCCACATGTGGATATAGCTACATTCTGCAAGCCCCTTGCAAGTCCTACTTGTATCTACTGTGATTGTTTGGCTACTTGCCACCCATAGTAGTGTTCAGTGGTGGCTCGTACCATTGGACTGCAGGACTGTACGACTGTAGCCTCCCCAGCTGTGAAAACTGAAAAGAAAGAAAAAAAGAACATTTTTAAAAAATAAAATATTTATTTGTATAATACATACATACTAGTGTTGTACTCATACTATGCTATACTTAGATGTGAGACCAACTGACTCACTGAAGTCCCAGAACTTGAACTGTGCATGCTTGGCGAGTTCTGGGTTTTAAAAAAAAATAGTTTCCGTAAGTCTGGACTGCTGTAAAAGCAGTCCAGATTAAAGAGAGAAGGCATCAGTGTGATGCCCAGAAGTCTATGTGGTTACAAAATTGGAAGGTGTTCAGACTGCCACGTCCGCAGTCACGTAAGTGACACGGATGGGTGGATGTCTACTGATTGGTTCTCGCTCTCTTCCTGGGCTTTGCGTGCTGAGAAAAAGCGAGAAACAGTCAGTAGCAGTACATTCTTTTTACATTGCAAGCATTAAGGATGTTGTACTCATAAGTTTGTGTAGCCGAACAGTGTGAGACTAAGCTGAGAGCTGAGTGACAAGTTTTTTTGCTCTCTTCTCTTCTATATTGCTAATTGATATGTATGCATTTTCTTGATTTGTAATATGGAGGTTTTAATAATATATGAGCCAAATTGGAAGAAAAGCACTGTGATAGCTTATGCATACTTTGTGCAAGTTTTTATTTTTCAAAATGCAATACCGAAAGGCAGGAAAAGTTTGAATGTAATGAGTCGCTTCTGCTCTAAAAGACAGATGGTGTCTGGCATCATTATTTCCAGTGTGTTAAAGCATGGATTGTAGGTAGTCTCATTTAATATTTAAGGCTGAAAACAACTTGAGGCTCTTGACTGCAGCACCCCTCATCAAGGGATCACCACAAATTTAGACATGTCTAAAGATTCCTGTATGCTAAAAACATCATCCTGGTGACATACTTGCGAATGAGACAGCAGATGCTTTAGTTGTTGGACTTTGTAAACTTTGAAACACACACAAAGTTCTCTAAATGTTTATATCCGCACAGTACATGATAGATGTAATTTCTTCTGTAAGTATAATCAGAGCGTTGAATGTTACAAAGGGTCATTTCCCACTACTCACTTTTCCATGCCTTGTACAATAACTGATAAATATATCTACACAGTGTCATGAGGCCCGCTGCAGTAAAGATGCACACTGGAGTGATAAAGATGGAGGTCAGTTCCATTTATGCTGTAAATGCTAACCAGAAAGTTGCAGGAATTATAGCATGGCTACAATAAATATGTAAAAGCATGGATCTGAAGAATTTCTGGGTCTGTTTCTCAGCTCTATAGTGTTGTTTAGAGATGCTAGATTTAAAGGTACATGTTTGGAAATGTTATGAAGCAACGGTGTAGCCAGGCATACTCTTTGTACTCTGAGTAATTTTTTTTTCTGAGCATCATATCAACATGGCTTTTTTCAGGTCATATTATGTCTATAACTGTGTGACTAATGCCTTTAACAACAGATGCAATATTGCTAATCTAAAAACAATATTTTAATAGTTTTAGGGTGAACAGCTGAAAATGTTACTTACATTTATTAGGTGCTTGAGGGGCAGCATTTTTGAGAGATGCATCTATTTTTAAGTGATAGTTGTCCAAGTGTGTTATATTAACAGCTTTTTATGCCCATGATGACTGAATTCATATGGACAGAATTAAATTTCACCTTGTTTGTGATTGTGACAATTGGATTAGTTAAGTAAATTAGTCCTTCTCTGCAGTGGTTTTATTTTTGGCATTTTAATGCTTGAATATTTTTACTTGTTGTTTACTTACCTAGTTTTTCTTTTCTCGGCTATTTACTCCTTGGCTTTTGGAAAGAATAATGACTTCAGATTACCAGGTAATACAAGTATATTGATATGACTAATAATTGTAAATGAGAGGAAGACAAACTCAGTTCTGTTTTGCAGTAATAATCTTAACAATGGCCTTTCCAGGAACTCTCTAACCTTTGATCTGCACATTGAAAACACACTTAAAAGGTGTAATCATTTAGGTTCATAGGCGGTTACAGGCCATTGGCCCTAGGGCCTTTATAAGCCTAGCTATCTTATACCCTTGTTCCCCTTTTTGAGCAAGTTGTATGGTCTGTATTTGCAGCGTGAGTCTATGATCATTACTGACTGCCCTTATCCAAGAGGGACACATGTGACACCCCAGGGGTAAATTTATGGTCCCCCTTCACACTACGTTATGCTTAATGGGGTCACTGAAGAGCTCTGTTTTACGTGAACTGGGAGTTTGTTCCAGAGGAGTGGCAGTCTCTGGGAGACGTTGCTGTCTCTCCAGCATGTCCTGTTAATGTCACAGGCTAGGTTAAGATCCCTAAAGCAAGTGAATCTTGCCCCATTTGACTTGCAGATGTGCAGCATTTCCATTAGTGCAGGGTGCGAGGCAGCTCTGTAGCCTATGAGACAAAGAGTACAGTGACAGGACTTTCAGTCTGTCTATATAGGTCATGCATTGAAGGCCCTGAATTTTCTTGGTAAGAAACCTCTGAGGTCTCTCCAGCTGCTGCAGGTGTCTGGTGAGGCACATACAGAAGGGAGTGTTGTACTCTATTAGTGCTCTGGTGAGGGATGTCTCCTGCATCCCCCCTTTGATTTGAAGTCACCAGCCGCCACTGGTAGTGTTCCTCTCCTGACTGGTTACATGTCGCACAAAATAGTGTCCCTCGGATGTGTTTCCTGATCGGTTACTTGTCGCACAAAATAGTGTGCCTGGGATGTGTTTCATGATATACCCTGCTGGCTAGTAGACCCATGACACCTTATTTCCCAAACAGTTTGATGGCACCCACAGGGTATATTCTTAGCACACCTATCTCCTGGCACACTGCACTCACACTAGCTGGCATTGCACACATTTCCCATATACATTTGCATTAAAGAAGTCCACATACATACAAAACAAAAATACACAGGTGTGCACTGAATCAGAAATATCCTTCTTTGCACTTTTGGTCTCCACATCACCTGACCCTGTTGTCTCTGTGGCACCCTTTGAACCTTTCCCCCTAGTTCATTGGTTCAACCCCTGGTGTCACTACATCTCTACATTAGTCATTGATAGGTCTGGCTGTTTTTTTCCATCTTCTCCTTGGCAACTCTTCACATTCTGTACTACTACACTTCCTGGTTATACTATGCAAAAATATTGTTGTTACAATTACACTATTTTTCTTTTTAAACACAGAATAGATGACACAGTTTTCTTTACACCCCCAAACTTCAATGTCACAGTCTTCAAATCTACAACAAGAACATGCTCTTCTTGTCTGCTTTTGTAAAAAAAAAATTATATATATATATATAGGGTTCCTATGAGAGACTGAAGATGCATGTTTTCAAATGCGTCTTGGTCAAACTGACAAAACCGAAACTGCAAAATATCGACACGGCATGTAAGCAAATTCTTTCCCTGGGAAAGAATTTGCTTGGCTGCTTCGGTACTTTGCAGTTTTCGGCACTGTAGTGCAGTCTCAGAGTTGGTATATATAAGTAGGGGTTGGGGGGGGCATAGTCCCCCACTTAATCTCATGTTTTAATGTGCTTTCTTTTTTTTTTTTTTTTTTTTTTTGTTGGAACAGCGATTTTTTTCCAATTTTGACAGTTTGGTTTTGTAAGCTTTGGCTTACATGGGGGTCGATTAATCATAAGCATTCAGTGATCTAATATAGACCCTACATATATATATATATATATATATATATATATATATATATATATAAACTGAATTATTGACTGAGTAAAGGCAGTGGATAAGGCATTGGATAAAAAAAATATTCCTTTCACAGACATGGCCCCACAGCATGTACTACACTGGAACAGCATTATAAAATAGCATTGGTAATCCTTAATCTAAAGTTAAAATGATATAATATAAATACCTAACTAAACACATTTAGAATACAACTTTAGTGTATATCATTCAGTAAGAAAGACAACTTAGCAGAACAAAGCATAATCCTAATACAAGCAAACCAAATGCAGGAAATTGTACAGGTAAGAGGTGACAGGATATGGTAGGATACAAGCCATAAAATATATAACAGAATGCAGAATACTAACTGCTTTGCCTTTGCGGTCTACCTATTTCTTTACCTAAGAGATAATTTGTGTATACTAGTTAACTGATATCCTATTCTCTTATCAACCAGAGATTTTTATGTCACATGCATTCTTGAATTTTATAATATTTTTCTTCATTCCTTATGAACGTTGTTTTTTGCATTCATGGCATACACTTTGAAAAAAAAATACTTCCCCGCTGTACTTCTGAGAATCCCACTGCCATGTCATCAAACAATGTCTCCATTTAAGATTGTTCTTTATATCCACGGCATACTCTTTGAAAACTAATCCTGAGACTTTCACTGTCTTGTCTTCAAAAGCTGTCTCCATTTCAGATTGCTCTTTGCATCAATGACATACTCTTTAAAAACCTACATCCCTGCATTATTCTGAGATTTCATTGCCCTCTCTTCACAACGTCTCCATTTTGAAATGTATAATTTCCTTTGAAACAGTAAATTATGTTATGATTTATTTGAAAGCTTTGGTCATGTTCTTGCTCTCCCTTTTAAATCTTGAAGGAATCCATCTTAAGCATGTTTACTTTTACAAATGTAAAGTCCAAAATCCCCAGAAGATGGCTGCTACAGAATAGGTTAAAGGGAACAATTTCTGCCAGACAGTCCTAAATAGAGTATATGCTGCAAGAGGGAAGATTGAAAACATAGTGAGATGAACAGTTCCTCAAACATGCTTACAAGGTCTCACTGCATGCCTGCTACTGTGTCTAATCATTATTTACATAGACAAAAATGAGATAAATTTGTAATCATCACAGACTCCAAAAGTTTGTATTGACCTTACCTTCAGTAGTAACCTAAATGTTGACATCCCTATGTCTTAACTTTCTTTTAGACTTCTATTTGTATCTTTCTACAGATGTGTGGGATAAGCAGAAACATTTGGTCCATAGCATTAAGAGAAACAGCATGATAAATTACAACTCACTGGGATGGGGGAATTTAAAGTTATGTAGTGTGACTGTGGTATGAGAGAAATAGTGTGGTATTCATAGTTTGCAAATGATTGCATAATGTATTGAAAATGAGTGCCTATATGCAGATAAGACTCGTTGTATGTAAATGACAACATTAAACATGGTACAGCAACTCAGAGAGATATAAATCCAGTGTGTTATGAGCCGTAACACTTATCCATTCTGAACACCAGGACTTTGTTATCGTACATGAGCTTCACCTGTGCTAATATGGTAGGAATAGCAGCAGCTATAGCTGGACAGCAAGTGTTTGTGGCCACTCTCTGAGCCAGTGCCCACAATATTGTGTGCTGTCCCCATCTATGGTGCAGATGGATCTGGCAGTAGCAAACATACTACCACCTTTACAGCTAGGATATTGTTGACCACTACTGTGTGGATAAGAACACCATTCAGGAGTTAGGAGACATGCATCACCCAATCATGGCATCAAGGGAGTTGGGTTGCTGCCTATCCCTGTGGATATGAAGGTTTGTGGAGCATTAGCCATCCTTGTTATGGAGACATTTTAGTGTCCGACAAAAGTCATGCAAGGAATTTCACTGTCACCATCCTTGCAGATAGCATCAGCCTTGTGGGTCCAATATTAATTCCTTGACTTGATCCCCCAGCATGTGGAAAGGAATATAAGACTTTTGTGGACATCACAGAAGAGAATCAAAACTATGCTGGCTGTTTACAACATGGCCATAGCAACCAATGATTTTACCCACATTACCAACAAGACCTCACCTGTTCCTCATGGTACGCAGTCCTCAACTGGAAGGGCTTCATGCCATCAATTGCCAGGTAATGCGCAATGCCCAGGATATCATATAAAATGTGTTTGTGTTCACATGATTCCCACATGAAGAACATGCAGCTTGTATCAGTGGTTTTTTTTCAGGGTGACTCTCTAAAGAATCATCTAGTTGATAAGACACATTGTTGAGTATATAGAATATACAGTTCCCCCTCAACAATGCAGCAGGCCACATATAATGGAGTCCACTGTTGTGAGTATAAGGTGATGCTGAATATGTTTTGTGTGCCATGTACAGTACGAGACCTTCACAGTTCTCCGACAGGTCTGTTGCAGTACTGGATGAGGAGCCAGACACACAGTCAACAGGGGAACTGGCTGCAGCAGCACCCCATACAAAGTAGAGGTGGGCACAACACACTGTAGCACCAGCAAACAGGCAGTGCCTGATCCACAACAATGGACCCCAATACAGACAATACAGAATAAAACTGATGCATGCCATATCACACCCAGTCTATGTATTAAAGTGCAGTGTCTGACCATGCTGTGTACCCAACTTTACCTTACACACACAGGCTACAGAATGAATAACATACAATCAACACCATTTGCACAGTTTGGGTGGGGTACAATGACAGGTGACAACAATGCCATTGTATGGGTAAGGGTTGTGGGTGATAACATTGTAGCAACTGGAAGCAGATTGGGGTAAGTCAGGGCACACATACTTCATTGGCATGGTGGAGCTGCCACATCGCAAACAGCTAAAGCTGTCAGACCCACTGTCAATCATTGTAGCTCCATCCACCACATCTGTGCTCTAAAAATGATAATCCCTTTCTTAACATTTGTTGAATTCTGGGCAAAGCAAAAAGTAATGTGGAGGACAAAGGACCACTGTGCCAAAATCAGGGACATTTTTTTTAAATATTACTTACTCTAACTCACTTGAAAAGTTAATAGAACAACAGGTGTTGCATCAACATGCATTTTCTAAGCAACATGCATAGACAATGCTCTGAAAATGATACCTATCTATGTCAAACAGAGCTCCTCATTAGCACTCTTCAAGAAAAATCTTGATGATTGGATCGGAAATGGGAAATTCACCCCGGGGATCACTTCTGTGGCTCTGCTCGACGGGCACAGGAAAATAATTTTCTTGGGTGGCAATAGCCAGGGTACATTTTTTGGCTAGGCTTGTATGGGCCCTAGGGCCAATAGCCTAGTACCTACCTATGAACCTATGAACCTATGATTATGAAAAGAATATAGAGTTACTTACTCAACAGTTTCTGGCTAGAGGTTACAATAAGAAACAGATTGACAATATCAGTAAGCAGGTTGTGACTAACAGAAATAATACGGCTAAACCTTTTTATTCTGATGGTCACAGACATGTAACTAAGGGGCAGGTAAGGAAGTCTTTTCCATACCATGGTTTGAGATTTCTGACCAGGTTCACTAATGATATAAACTCAGTATGTGACATCATTAACAAGAACTGGCAGCTATTAATTGTTGACTCTAAGACACCAGATATTGTTGGTTGTAAACCAATGTTTGGTTTTAGGAACTCTAATAATTAAAAAAAATCTGCTTTCTAACTCAAGACTGCCACTGCCAATGAATATTTCACAGAGAACTGGCATCTTTCCATGTAACAGATGTAAAGTTTTCCCAGTCGTTACGAAACAACAGATTTTCAAACATCTGGTATTTGATTATACTTTTAAATGGCACACATTATCTATTTAGCTACTTGTGATGTCTGTACTTGTTTTTATGTAGGGAAGACTGTCAAAAAATTAAAGGACAGAGTTTCAAGACATTTATAAGATAACAGAATGAATGATGTTAAGAATGCCTTGGCAAAACATACTATTGATAATTATGGACATAAATTTTCCTTTAGGGCTTTACAGCATGTAAGAGCCAACCCTAAATGTGGTGATTTAAATAACTATGTAGAGAGTTTAGAATTAAAATGGATATCCAGATTACAAGCTGAGAAATATGCCGGTATTAATGTAAATGTATGTCTAAAACCAGCCCTGAAAGGGAGGAAATTTAATTTATAATGTGATTGGTTGTTATGTTCAGCAATCTTGTGATTGGTTGCCTTGTTCAACTTAAATGGTTGTTTTACTTGTTGTTAAACTGATCTGATGAAGCATTAGCAAGCATGAAAGTGCGTATCCTTTTTAATTAAGTTTATGGTTGTGGTAGCCTTGCTGGTGATTTTATTTCTACTACTCTAACTCACTTGAAAAGCTTATAAAACAACAGGTGTTGCATCAGTATGCATTTTCTAAGAAATACGAATTCAAAACTTTAATGTTACCAGAACATCAAAAATTTTATGAGGGACAGGCAAAACTATGACCCAAAATCAGGGATTGTCTGCAAAATTCTGGAGAATTGCAAGGCATTGTTATGCCATTCAATCATTTAAGTAGTGAGATGGCCATGGCTGTTAAAATGAATCAATCAAATGCCAAGCTGAGATCCTCAAATACCAGCAATGCATTGCCAGGCTACACGCCATTTAAGGACTGCTGATCATGTTATCTAACAGCTTGCACCAGGAGCAGCTAGCCAATTCACCCTACCCTTTCCTTGCTTCAGTGTCATGCATCTGTAACTGTGACACTACATTGCACTTTATAAAATAATGCACAAGAGAAGTAACATACTACTAAAGACTAAGTAGGGACAAGCAGATAACCTGTCTGAATGGAAGCAATGAAGAAACCTGGGGCAGAGCAAGGCAGTGAGATAAGCTATTTCTTTAGCAAGCAGGCAGCACCACTCTCTCTCAAAGGAACTGTCTGTGGGTTATGCTCTGCAGTCACAAGTAAGGAGATTCTAGACTAGTGCCATTTGTGAAGGGAGCAGGAGGGTAGGAGGATAAGGAATAACAGCACCTCTGCAGATATGAACATTTAAACTATGTAAATCTTTTTTTTTTCTTAAGAAGAGGACTCAAAAAATGACAAGGACTTCTCTAATACTCATTGTCTCTAATATTAGGGAAAGCAGAAAGTAGAGAAGATCAAAGCATGATGTACGCACATATATTTGAGTAGTAATTCACACCAATTAGCCAACTAGTTAGAAGAAAGTTAATTTATTGGGGGGGGGGGGTGAAGGGGACTTGCAAACACTGTTTTTTCCTCATTTACTGTATCAGACTTTTTGATGTACAATCATGGAAATCGACAACCATTATTATGCATTAGTAAGTAATTTGTACAGAAATCATTTAATGACATTTGCTGAGTAATAAGGCTGGCAACACTGATTGGGCCTCCCAGTTAGCATTGGACTCTAGGGAGCCTTGTGATGGATCTGCATCTGCTTGACACTCCTTTATGTAAATGTGCTAATATGGGCCAGCATGGTTAGACATCTCATTTGTAAAGATATCAATTCATGGAGTAGGCTGGGCTTTAAGTCTGTTTATAATGCACTAGTTTCTTGCTTGTTTTTTAATAGAAGAGAAATTATTTCCTCTTGTCTCTATACAACAACTATGAAGAATAGTATAGAAATAGATAATGACAATAAAACTGCTACCATCTGAAACCTGAGACATATACCAGAAGACTCATGTGTGTCCTATATGACTGTTTCAAAAACTAATTTATGATATTTCTCTCAATGAAACCTATAAAAGCATAAATAACACATACTGTGACAGTGCTTGAACATATCCCTAACACCCCTAACCCATGGCATAAAGACTAATAAATGACAGTTCTGTGAATAAGACATGGGTGCATACATATTTTGTTGTGCAAGGTGTTGAAATTTAAGTCCTACTGTACATGGAGAAGACATATGCAGAGGTGTTGTGCTAAGTCCTTCTCATAGGAAAGATAAATATACCACATGGAAACCAGTCTGTATCCCACATCCAAGCCACTTCCAGGTATGAGGGTTTATTCACCTGTCCTGGATGCGGATCCCAGGGATTTCTACTCCTCTGTGATCCACGTATGTGTTGACTGTCTACCTCATGTAATGGACCTGTCCATGGCAATGTTCTGTGTCTTGGAAGTGGTATGCAGTATAGTATCTGTGACCCTCTGCTCTGCTTATGTCCTGATATTGCCACTACAATGATATTCTGCACTAGTCTTTCCACACCTGATCTTGGAAAGCTTTGTCAGTTTTACCTTGTCCAGGATGCCCATTACTGCAGTGACACTTCATTCTCTTGGTTGATGACCTTTTCTAGATGTTGCTGCTCTGATGGGCCCATGACATGATGTGTAAACCTGTGAGATACACATGTTGGCCAGTATGTACACACTCAGCTGTCCTTAGCTGACACATATGATTCTGCTCTGCCCTTCACCCTCCATTCTGTGGTCTTCTGTCATGTATTATCTTTCCTAGCCTGTCCTATACCAACAGCAGTGAGGGGCATGTTATCACTGCCTCCTTCCTACATCATTATGCATATCCTGTGTCTCTCCCTAGCCTCTATATGAGTAGCCATGCCATGACCTATGTAGGGCACATTGTGCCCCATGTAGCATGCCTTGTACTCTTTGTGCATAGTCCACAGTGTGACTCCCCATGTGGACACGTACTTGCATGAACTTGTGCTGTGTTACCAGTCATGGTGAGTTCCCTCCCCCCAGCTGGATGTGGATCTGTCACCCCTTTCCATTATGCTACCTCACCTTTATTTAATTGTTCCTCTCTGTTACTGCCATCCACCTCAGATACTCAGTACTGTGCAGAAGTATACTACCAGGTATCTTATCTTTGTAACTATGTCTGTACCAGAGTTCAGTGTCTTCTCTAGTGATTTTCTACTCCTGATATGCTCATCTTAGTACTATCTCCTGTAATACAGCAACCATGATTTTCATCATACTAAAATGTCCCTTGAATCATGGCACTTATGCTAATAATGGACTTTAGTGTAAGTATCTCTGAATCATTTCTATAACACATTGCATTATTACATTCAGACAAAGCATGCACATCCCTGCCCATCGCATGACTAATGTGAAAAGTGCACACTACACTTAAGCAAACTGCCTGTGATGTCTATAGCACCATAGCTCTGTGACTGAGATAAATTCATTAGTGTATAACTGTTTTCCAATGGTACACATCATGTGATGCTTAAATTTGCAGCTGGGCAAAGGGGCTACCAGTTTGCTCCTTGTAAAGACCATTAGAGTGGACATGGCTTCTACAGGCACTGGTTTCAACAGTGGTTCTAGCTGGTATGAGTGCAAGACCAGGTTTTACCTATATCTGCTGCACAGAAACCATCAGGAGCAGCTGCTCGGCCATTACAATGGCCCATTATATAAAGATGAACCCTGACACCAGCTTGCCAGGATGGTGTGTTTTTTTAACACTGGTGTGATGATGTTAGGTATTTCCAGCTATGTCAGGAGATGTAGGGCAGTGGTAGTGCAACATATGTCAGCACAGCTAGCTGGAATTTAGCAAAGAATTATATGTTACTTGAGTATCAAACTGATTTGTACAGATGCTTGTGTTGAAAATATATTTGTGAAGTTGCTTGTGTTAAAAAATTATCAACAGTGTGTCTTCCGGACAGAGGAAGAAATGTGCATGTATTACTGTAACTGTTGAAATGTATATATTGTAACTGAGGATACCGGAAGAGAAGAGGTTAATCTCAATCAACCTGACTTTGAAAAACAGTAAGAAATGAAATTACTTAATTTAGGCCATAAAGATTGTATTGTACAGTTCTCAATGCAGCCACAGAAAAAAGTCTGTACTAGGAATCTTTCTGCATTGTCTTTGGGGTGAACTAGTTGCTACTCTGGAAGGGTGGAGGTTTGACATTATTTTATGACTTCCAGGAGTTGCAGCAGATCATAGCAAGGCTCTGTGTGTGTGTATTATTGACATATATGTGCTAAATCCTGATTGCATCCAGCCAAGGGGATAGCAAGGGAGTAGCATGGAAAACAGAAGTCAGGTGATCAGATGTATGTGATGTCATTCTGTAATCGATGACAAAAATGATGTTTTAATACCAGATGAGAGAGAAGTCTCATTGCACTCTGTTTTTGGAACCTGACATAGAAGGATCTCTCACCAACTTCATCTTGCCTTGCTCTAGTAAGTGACCAGGGAATAGTAATTCCTTAGATCAGTCAGAAAAATATAGTGAGATTAGTTAAAGAAGAACTCCACCCTTTCATACAGTTTAACTCAATTGGTAGGTTTCTTTTCTCCCTGTAATATGGTTCCAGCATTGTGCATGTACCAGAAGCCTGCTTGTAGTTTTTAAAACTTTTATTTCCTTGCACTGAAGTCAAAGGAAGGGAAAGCCCACCTACTTTTTTTTAAACTCAACTTCTCACATACCTTGCAAAGAAGTTCATCTCCACCTGCATGACACATCACAGACACAGTTAAATCGGCAGTTTACCCTGTCAGGTACTGCTGTCAATCTTAGATGGGCAATTAATCCTGCTAATGTCAGGAACACAGCAGCTGATATAAAAAAGACAGAAAGCTGTTAAATTGTTTCCACTGTTTTTATTGCAGAGGGGAAGAGAACTTAACACTCCCCTTTCATAGCAAAACAAAGCAATTGGATCAGTCAGAGGTTTAAAGGCAATTGTCAACTCTTCTGACAAATTTACATAAGCAGCAACACAGAACTGAAATTCTAAGCTTTAAATGTTATTTATAAAATTGTGTGTTAAGATAACTTAAGAGTAGTAGCAAAGATTTCTGTGACATTTAGAGAAAAGTCAGTAAATATTTCTTCTTATAAAGTATAAAGTGCATTTACATTTTCAAGCCCTCCCACACACACACACACACACACACACACACACACACACACAGACCAGAACTGCAGAAAGAGAGTCAGGTAGTAACCCTATCAACTAGGTACACTGATACTGTTTATAAGAAGATCCTTTATGCTTTGTGCGACATCATCCCGGGGGGGGGGATGCATATCTGTTACATGTAGATCCATTATAAGAGATTCCCACTGACTTTAAGTCAGTCCTTGCATTGTCAGAGAGCAACCATATACAGCTGAATTTACTTTAACATACATTTACTATGTGCCCTTGCATTAAGAACACTAAGAAAAGGAAATCAGAAGTACTTAACGGTGTTTAAATGCACACAAACATGCTTTTGTACACATGTACTTTATATACATACACATATACAGAAACACACACACACTATGTGTGTGTGTGTGTGTGTGTGTGTGTGTGTGTGTGTGTGTGTGTGTGTGTGTGTGTGTGCCCTCGTGCGTTCGCGCACGCGATTATATTTTAATGGCATGAGAAAACAGCACTGCTTCCTTATGTCTGGCATGAGTCATATAAAGAGGACTTAAAATGTTTTCTGGGAAGAAGGAAGGAAAGCAAGAAAATAAGATCACGTTACCAAGGCAGGCCCCATCATCTGCCATTTTGAGAGAAACACATTAAAATTGTAAAATAAGCACTTGGAGTGATTTTGAGGCTTTAAAATAGCTCAAAAACAAAGATGCAATGGAAAAAGTATGTTTTCTGAGTTCTAAGGTGGAGTTTTCCTTTAAGTACTGTTTTTCTTTATCTGTGTGAATCTATTCATCGGTGTTATTTTAATATTTCATGTGATTACAACTCTGGTGTTTACTGTAAATAGATATTTCATATTTTCATGTTTTTTTATTATTTATTATTAAAAAAATTAAACCTTTCATTGTGGCTTTTCCTTTAGAGAATATTTTAAAGTTTGAGAGGACTTATATCCATTTGGTGACACTGTGGCCACTCCTGAAAGCCTTACCACATAGGCCAAACACTATCATTTGTATTAATATTAACTTCACTCAATATAATTGGGCACCCTTGCAACAGCCTTAGAGTAGCTGGCTTTGGAGTGTCTAGTGGTGGAGTAACTACCTTATGGTCTGGGCAGAAGGGGGCATAGCTGGTAAATCTGTGCCAGCCTTTTCCATCTGTGTGTGTGTGTGTGTGTGTGTGTGTGTGTGTGTGTGTGTGTGTGTGTGTGTGTGTGTGTGAGTATGTGTGTTCATATTTTAGCCTTTGTTCCCCTAAAATGTTTAATTTTCTGGTAAATCACTGAAGAGTACAGTCAGTCAGTAATGCCACTCATTAGAGCTCCATAGCTCTTAAGGTTCAGAAAATGCATGTTTAACTTTTTAATGGCATAAGAGTCGTCTGTTTCCCAACTGTCCCCAGATTTTCAGAACATTTCTGATTTTTACTCATATTATGCCATATCCTTCATTATCTTCTTTGTTTTCTAGTAAATGTTTAATTTTTCTGGTAAATTATTGAGGATTACTGTCAGTCAGTAATGTCAGTCATTACATTTTCATGATTCTTGTTGTCCAGAAAATGCATGTCCATGCAGCACCTGGTGTTCTGTTATTTTTTTAAGTGAATTATCTGATACATTTAAGGTTCTTAGCTGTTTACGAACTGTTTCCTTTAGTGTGACTGAACAAATTCCTTAACAAGACAATGCTCAGGGGTCACCCATGTAAAAGGACACCTTGTCCAGTGGGTTTATTCAGTTAACAAATAGATAAAATAAAATAAAAAATATGCCCCTTTTTGGGCCTTTGTCTCCAATTATTTTTGGCATTGTCTGGAATTTTTGTGCAAAAAGTTGAGAGGTATTTTGATCTGTTCACTGTAACATGTGTGTGGTTTTCTGGTACACATGTACGTTTCAGATTTCATATCCTTCTGAAAATGCTTGCTAACCCAAAACCTGTTACACAATCAACTTTATAAGCATAAGGCAATAATTAAAAGGTGCTCCTATTCTGAGGTGTTTGATTCTTGAGCTAAGAAAGTGAGAGAGCAATGGGGTGTTGCAATGGGTTATGCTGTTTGGTTCTACAACAGGGAGTTGAGATATATTTCTGGGCCATTATTTATGTAGCTTTTCATTCACTTGATCTCAAGCAGATATCTGAGGTGTACAGTCATAGAAGTGGCTGTAACTGATAGTCACATATGTGTGTGTGTGTGTGTGTGTGTGTGTGTGTGTGTGTGTGTGTGTGTGTGTGTGTGTGTGCGTGTGTGCGCGCGCGCGCATGCAGAGGGAATAGTTCTCAACTGTCCCTAAGTGTTTCTCATATTTGTGTTTTGTTTCTTGTAAAATGTGTGAATACTGAAGCTTCACAAAGTTAGTGTTAATGTAATTTGTTTGCCTCTACTGGATCAGAAGAGGTTATCTTGTTGTCAAATACATGAGGGGTACACAGAGTTAATATCTGTGCTGACATATATGTGAAGTAAATTGAAATGCACAGCTTCAAGGAGAAGTTGAACAAACGAATGTGTGTGTGTGTGCATTTGTGTGTGTGACTGTGTGTGCACGTGTGCGTGAGTGCAAGTTTTCCTTCTGAGGATTAGATGAATAAATATGGTAGATACAGCTCTGTTATGACTTAATTGTGCAAGAAACAGGAAAACAAACTAAGACCAATAAGGAGGCATTATTATTAATGAATGGCATTTACACACACAGTTTAGGTCACAGCAGTTATGCCTGGATAGCACCAATACCATATATGTTAAGATATATAAGCTGTCACATGTTAGAAATTGCATTGCATAAAGTGGTCTGACCCAACCTGAACATATAGTTAATGAACAAAGGTAATGTGTGTTTTTGAAACACAGGTTATTGCTGTGGGAGGATGGCATAATAGGGGTGGGAGGATGGCATAATGGTTCAGGTGTTTACCTTACAAACAAAAGGTGCAGGGTTTGATTCTCACATGAGGTAACTGGCTAGGCTTAAAGTGGTCCACAAGGACAGTTAGCCCTAGTACTAATCTATGAACCTATGAACCTATTATAAATGCTTAAGGTCTGTATATTTACAACATTGGAGGTCACTTAGCTATAGTAAAATGGTAGACTCACAAAGCTAGATAGTGGCAAAGGAAAGTATCAGTTTTGGGTACATGCGACATAATAGCTGGTCATGAGAGTGAGGCAACAAACAAACCTGAGAGGGTTTTATCCACAGTGTAAGTGACCTCTTCTGGCCATGGTCTGCTTCCTTAAAAAAACAATGTTTAAGGGTTTCCAATGATACTATTTCACAGTCAGGTTGTGCAAGTATTTATGGATACAATCCAATGCCCAGGGATCAGGACTAAAAGTATTCCTATGTGTTTTGAGAAACCAAGTAATGAAGAAGAGGAATGGACTATAAATGGCTATTGTTTTTTTTAAATACCTTTGTTGACTTATCACTTAAGACAGGCAAACATAGATTTATATAAAAGAACACAAACCATATTAACATATTTCTATTTATTTTTTGACATTTGTTTACCGGGAAAGTCCGTCTGGGTAAAAAAAAAACACTTCCAGTGGAGGCCCAGGGAGAAAAGCACTAACATACAGAAAACAGTTATGTGCATACAAAAAATACTACATCTTTGTCTACAGAAAACTATGTATGTGATTTATACAGTGAGTGGGTAGTTTAGCTTCATATGGAGAAGCATACATCCAAGTATTTTAAGTTTGCATACATGGTTATACAGTCAAGCATCCAAGTATACAAATATAATAAATTATTTTCTTCAGTTGCAGACATTACACATCATGTTTTCTTTTCTAGAACTATCATCAATCCAATGTTACATACATTGCTCAATTCTTGCTTTCCCTTAAATCTCACTCCTCCTCCAAAACATTATTCTGCATGTATTGTTCCCATAATTTCCATTTTTTATGTAATTTGCTCCTACCCTTTTCTAACAATCCCACTTCTAGTTGTTTCATCTCTGTTACTATATTCACCACTTCTAGTACATTTGGTTTAGAATTTGATTTCCATTTTCTAGTAATTGCTTCTTTTGGCAGCTACCTGAATTAAACCTAACAAGGCCTTACAATGTATTGGCAGTTCAGGTCCTGTATTCCAGCTAAAAAACTAATTTCCTTAGTTACACCCATTTGTTCACCAAATATTTCTGACAAACTACTCTGCAGGGAGTTTTTCAAACCTGACAACTCATTACATTCCCAAAACATATGCTCCCAGTTACCTCTTTCTCACCATCACACCTGCAATATTTGTCATCTACATGATGAAAAATTCTTTGGAGTCTGTTTGGGGTGTAAAAATAAAAAAAAAAAAAACAATTCTCATTCTGGCTTAACTCTTAGAATACTTTCTGCAACTTTATAAATATAACATTCTTTTTTTTTAATTTCTACAAATCGTTTGGGTTTCTAATACCATGATGGGAACAGACCCCATTCCTATGTCAAAGTACGATTAAAGGTCATGAAATTAGTATTGTTTCAGTCTTTGATGTCAGCCAAAAGTGCTCTTCACAGCACCCACAATGTGCCCAGTAATAACTCCTTCTGCAGTTTGTATGGAGTTACAATTATTGGTAACATATCTAGAGATGATTGTAGATTCTTTTTTATAAGATCTGTTGCTCCTACTACTATTGGAACTGTCTGGGTATCTTTCTTCCACATTGCTCTTGTTTCTACCTGCAAATCTTGATATTTTATGACTTTATGTCTCTCTGTATGCAAGACATTATAGTCAATGGGTGTGGCGATTTCAATGATCAGTGCTACTTTTGTCTTCTTTTCTTGGACCACTATATCAGGTTTTCTAGCATCTGTCTTTTGAACTGTTGGTAATAGGTGATCCCATGTGATATTAACTTCATCATTTTCTATGATGCTTTGTGGTTCATGTTTCCAGTGTTTTTCAGCCACTTCAGTACCATAATGTTTGCACAATCTCCAGTGCAACAGTCTTACCACATTATTGTGCCTTTCAGTACACAATCCTTCTGCCATTAGTATGTCACAACCAGCAACAAGGTGTGCGACTGTTTCCAATTCTGTTTTACAAAACCTATATTTGTCTGTTTCTCCCAGTGGACTTCGTAACCTCTCTTGGGCTGCCATTATTACCCTATAATCTTTTTGTTTGAATTTGCCTCTCCTTAACCATTCCTGCATCCGATCCTGATGAACATGAGGTTCTTTCAGAAGTTTTCTATACTTGCAACTATAATTATACATTTTCCACATTTCTTGCCTTCTCATCTAATATTTCACCTTTTATTATTTATTTTGTTTTTTGGCACATTCAGTTGCTGCCTGATTTTTATCTGCTTCTGGTTTAATTTCCATTCATGCTTGATGCCGATATTTATTTATTTATTTAACATTTGCTTACTGGGAAATTCCGACTATGAATGAGACCAATTTTCAACGGCAGCATGGGGAGAAATGCTCCAGATGCATGTTTTTTCAAAACTTTCACTACATTTGGGTCTTGTGAAATCAGCAAATATGTGTGCAGTCCCACAATTGCAGATCTATACATGTAATCAATTTCAAGGAGGCCCATACCTCCTTCGGAATGGGGAATATATAATCTTGGTAGGCACTGATTTTTATAAATCATTTGGTGAGCATGAAGCATCCTTCTTGTTTTCCTATCTAATCTATCCAACATGTTTTGGGGCCAGTCAATCACAATAAAACTGTAAGTTAGGACAGGAAGAACAAATTGGTTTAGAGCTTGAATTTTATTCCTAGATTTCAAAGCTGCTTTCAGGATTAATTTAAGTCTTCCAAAATATTCCTTACTAAGTTTTATTCACATTTGTTCATGTTTTATTGTTGATCTTTCATCAATTCCCAAAAAATTATGCACTCCCTCTTGCTCAAGTTCTTTTATATCGCATTCTTGTCCCAAACTGATGTTTTCTTGGTGCTGCAGTTTTCCTGCTTTAAAGGTTGCTTTTGCATATTTATCAAGACTAAATGGCATTCTTATATCATCTGAAAAAGTTTTGACTACTTGCAGTTTTGCTTTCAGTTCCTCATCTGATGAGCTATTTTAAATCATTGACAAAGAGAAGATGAGACGTCTTTACATTGTTGTTTTCTAGGAGCCAAATTACAGCCATGGTCTAATCTGTTAACTAGGCAGCTCAAAGGGTTAAGGGCAGGACAGAATAGCAGCAGTGACAGGGAGTCACCCTGGAATATCCCCCTTTGAAATTTTATCCCTGGAATAATAATTTGTTCTTTATCATGGCTTAATTGCAAAATGGTCTGCCACTGTTTCATGGTTACTGCAATGTAATTAATCAGTGTAGGGTGTATCTTATACATTTTTAAGCACTCTTTTATCCATGAATGTGGGATACTATCAAATGTTTTTTGTAGTCAACCCATACCATACTTAGATTCTTCACCTTTTTTACAGTTCTACATTATGACTTTATTTAGCAGCAGATGATCCTTTATTCCATATGACTTTCTTTTATTACACCTTTGTTCTATTGCCATGATTGAATTTTCTTCTAAATGACTATAAACTCTGTTGGCATCAGTTCCGGTGTATAGTTTACACATCACTGGAAAGTAAGTTATTGGGCTATAATTTTTAAGATAACATGCAGGTTCACGCTTAAGTAGGAGCATTTTTTTTCCTGTTGTTAACCAGGTTGTTGTCTGTTCGGGGTGCACACATAAATAGTTCTTACTCACGGCTAAATCTTCATGCAAAGATGTTAATACTTTTAGCCAGAAGTTAGGTACTGCATCTGGGCCTGGGGTTTTTCAATTGGAGACTTTTCTTAACTTTATCTCAATCTCTCTGGCTGTTACTTCATCCCATTTCATATTCTGTTCTTTTCAACTTCTTATTCTTTCTTTACTTCTTCTATCCACTTTGTATCTTTGTTATGTTCCACAGGATCTTCATAGATATTTCTCCAAAATGTATCTATTTCTTCTTTTTTGGGTGGTCTTTCAATTCCTTTTACCTTGTTTCCCAATTCTCTATAGAACATTTTAGGGTCATCAATTAATTCCTTATTTTGTACTTCTCCTTTATATTAATCTGTGAATCGTCTAAGTTTTTCTGCCTGTGTTGAGATGTTTAGTTTATTATTTGCAATAGTTAATGATAGATCCTGATCCGTTATAATACTGCACATTGCTTTTATCAAGTCTGTGTTTCTGAGTATTTTATTTTATCTGTTCCCTCTTCTATACTCTTCTAACAGTGACACTTCTTGTCTTAATTGCTTTATAGTTTTCTCTATTCGATACTTCCATGATGGTATTCAATTTCTCCCCTTCCTTTCCCTCACTAACCTGCGTTCTTGTGGTAGAATTTTATCTGTTATTAATTTAGCTGCACAGTAATATTTCCTGTTTATTTCTGCTATATTGCATGGATCTCTAATTACTGTATTCCTTTGTTTTATAAAACGTCTGACCTTTTGGCTTTTATTGACCTTCTGCAATCTATTTCTTTCATTGATCTCAATATGTCTATCGCTATTAAATCAAGCAAATCTTCTCCTAGCTCATTTTCTTGTAAACTAAGGGCACATTTTTTGCTCTCCATTTCCTGCGGACATTCTATAGAGAGTTCTATAGCATCTTTCTGTGGCACATTCTCTTCAATTTAATCCTGTCATCTGTTTCTCTGTCATATGGGAGCTCACTGGCCTATCACTCTTCAACATTGACTGCATCAGTTTCCACAGTTTCCTGTTCCTTCCCTTGCTGTCCAGCTTCAAGTAAACATTTATACTGGTTTCCTGTGGAAGGCTGCAAAGTATCTTCATATGACAACTGCCCAGTTGCTTCCCATTCCACTGATTTCTCTGTAATTTCGATGTCTATTGCTCTATCCTGCTGTGGTGCTTTCTGAGTTAGATTTTTTACACTGAATCCTTCACTTCGCAGGTACTCCATAACCTCAGTTTCTATTTCTTTAACTTCTCAATTACTAATCTTCTTTTCTACTTTTTCTCTTTGTCTTCTTATTTTTTGTACTGTAAAGCTTTGTATTTCCAGTTTCCTTTGCCTGTATTTCTCTTCAGATATCTTTGGTGCTACTCTTTTTGTATTGATTCATTTTGCTTTCTCCTTTGCATAAATATTACATCATATTAAATCTCTTTTTCTTTCTCACATCCATATTCATTCTTCAGATGTCTCCTGATCTTCATGTTTCTTCTTACTTTGGGGACTCATTCCATCATGCTGTGATGTAACCTGTATTAGACCTTCTACACAAAATCCTTCACTTTGCAGGTATTTCATAACTTCAGCTTCTATTTTTTAACTTCTACTTTACTAATCTTCTTTTCTATATTTCCTGCTTGTGATGATATTTTTTTATTGTGAAATTTTCCATATCTGGATGTCTTTGCCTGCATTTCTGTTTGAATATCTTTGGGGCTGCCTGTTTTGTATTGATTGATTCGACTTTGCATAAACAGTGCACCATATCAAATCTCTGTTTCTTTCCCCATGTCCATATTTCTTTTTTTATGCTTTTCAAAAATGTCTAGGCTTTGTTGTTTATATTTTCACACTTCCTCAGATGCTTCTTTTTCCAAACAGATCAAAGTTTCTTGGTCTATATATTTTCAAAAATCTATTATAGTATTGAACTTTTTATTTGAGGCTTCTGACAGTTTTTCTTGTGGAAGCATTTTTCTTTCCTCTAATTTCTCTCTTAATCTTTTTTATATATCTATTGTCTGGAAATTCTGGGCTTTTTTGCATAATAGTAGCAATATATAATTTATTTCTTATCCTCAATAGTCCACTCTATCATCTTTATGGCTCTTCTTTGGCCTATCAGTTTTTGTGATTTTTGTGGACTGCATCAAAAATCACAACCTCTCCTTATTTCTTGCACCCCCCCCCCCGCCCATTTAATTATCATCCCTTTCCACTTTGAACTACAACTTTCAGGTTGTGTTATGTATATGAGCCTTAACTGCATAGCTCTAAGATATCCCTTCAAATCAGGTAATCAAAACCAACTTGTTCTGTTGGAATGATTGTCTTATCTGACTTCCCTTGTCTCTTCCCCTCCTGGATAAATTTCTTCAACTCTTTATTAATTACTGTCCACAACTCCTCCTCTGGTTGATAAAAATATTTCTGCTATGTACATAAAACTAAAGGGACTAAACACATGTTCACTGCTTATATCTTGCTATCAATATACAAAAACAAGAGCTTCCAGTTTCTCAGTTTTTGTATAATCTTTTGTTTAGTCTCTTCCCACATATCCTTAGCTGTCATAACTAGCATATCCATAGCTGTTTGGCATCTAATTTTCTGAAGTAAACTCCAATACAAAAGGGCTTTGGCTGACTAACTTTGCAGATGACTATAAGCTAGGAGTAGTGATTGAGTCCTGATATGACTTAACCATCCTCCAGGAAGGTTTGTTTCAAATAAACAGTGTCAAAATCATGGTCTGAAACTAAATGCAAAAAAAAAAAAAATGAATTACTGCATCCTTTGGGAAGTCATCTGCCCCAGGGAACTACCACATTGACAATACTCCTCTAAGAGATGACTCAGTTGTTCAGGATTTGGAAATGTATATGGACAGTGACCTAACGTTTGACCAACATGTGTATATTGTTGTAAGAAAGTCCATCTATATCGCACAACTTATAAAGAAAGGGATTGTGTCTAGATCTACAGATGTCATTGTCCCCCTTTACTCAGCCCTCATTAAGCAAGTCACTGAATATAATTGCCACTTTGGCATGTATCTGTCCAGATATATGCAACAACTGGAATGTCCACAGATATGCCTTACTAAAAGTTCTACATGGACCGACTCAAAGCCCTGTCACGATACTCACTATCCTACAGACTGCTAAAAGATGACTTGTGCCTAGCATACAAGGCATCCTCTGACCCATTACTGATGGATGTACTGCAAATTAGCAAATCAAATGACATTGGAAATACTCAGTCTAGATATCTAAACCTCTACTGCAACATCAATAAAATGGATAGGAGGGATATGTATATTTAGCAGACAATACTGCTGCTGTGGAACAGACTCCCCACCCATATAAAATAAAGTTCATTCCATTTTCAAGCACAACTTAGATCTACGGATGGGAAACAGAAAAATTACCCAGAACTGCCCCCTGTACTACTAATGGACAGAAGAAGCTCCTAAATGCTTTCTCCCATGCATGGGTCTCCTCAAATTATCTATGATATGATCCCAGTTATTCTCATTAGGGATAATATATAATTATTGACCATGGGATGGGTAAGACCAATCTATAACCAAATGGGATAAGTTATTTTGAGCACAAAAAAGGGAAACTGGCCAGGCTTAAAAGGACTCCCAGGAGCAGCTGGCGTAATACTTACCTATGAACGTATAACAGAATTGTTTTTACCTTTGAAGCTATGAACCTATAAAAGAATTCTTTTGAATCTGTACTCTAAATACTTCATTTTATCACGTCCCCATAAATATGGGTATAACTGGACCAATTCCCATGTGGATATATAGTTTACAGCCATAGTTTTTGTGTTATCTTCATTAACTTTATATCCTGGAAAGATTTTAAACTATCCCAAGGTGTTCTACAACACTGAGATGTCTTTTTCTGGTTTTATCAAGTACAAAAATAATATAATCTGCAAATAAAGAAAACTTTTCTTGATTATCATACAATTATATCCTTGAATTTCTGAGTCCCTCATTTTCTTTGCTAATGGCTCTAGATATAGAGCAAATAACAAAGGGGAAAGAGGATACCCCTGTCTGGTTCTTGACACAACTTGTCAGAAAGGAACCCTGCCAGATTCATTTTTGAGCACAGTTCCTCATATATCCTCCTGATTAACTTTATTATTGTATCAGGAAATGCAAATGTTTCAATTGGCTTACTCATAAAATCTCAGCTTACTCTGCAGAATGCTTTCTCTGCATCAAGACCCACCAACAACAGAGGTATTTTCTTATATTCTGCGCTGGATCACCATTGTTCTATTAATCTTGTCAAATGTTTACCTCCACTCCACAAAACCACACTGATCCATATCTATCGATTTTGGCAACACACTTGCCCTTCTTTAAGTTATTATAGACATAAGCACTTTATAATTACAATTTAGAACTGAAATGGGCATATATGAAGCTGGGTCTGATGGGTCTTTGCTGTTCTTTAGGTACTGCAGCCACCACAGCTTTGTTCCAGGAAGTTGGTGCTTCCCTCCTTTTTAAATACTATTAAAGAAAATCTTCCAGATCTTTATCAATTTCCTCTCTACTAGCTTCCAAACCTCCACAGGAATAATATCTATTCATGGAGACTTTCCTGCAGATTGATTGTGCATCACCATTTTTATCTCATCTCCTCCTATCATAACTGTAACTTGTTGAGCCTCATCTACCTCTAACCTTGACATACTTTTTTCCAATGGTTCTTTTTCTTGATTTCCACATTTTTTTTTTGCTTTATCTGGAATTATTATCAGAAATCAGTTCCCTTTGTAAACTCATGCATGTTATCAATATACTCCCTTATTTTCTCTTTAGCTCTCTGCAGTTGAATCTCTTCTTATTTTGTAAGATTATCTATATTTTGCAGAACTTTAACATTTGTCAGCCCCTCTAAATAATTCATGTTACTTCTTAACCATATCTCTTTTTCTTTTATTTCTACAATATTTTTGAACTCCACTTTCATTTTAGCCCACTCACTATCTATAACTTATGAGGAAATTTTTATCTTTTCTAATAACCTCAAATAATTTCCACTATCCATTCCTTAAATTCCTTCTTTTTAATAGGTAGGTGGGGGTGTGCCAGTCTCTCATTTTTTTACTTCGTTACCCTGTATTTTTTATCTTATTTGTTATTTGTATGTGATCTAAAATAGTTATTAGATGTGTATCGAAGCTTTCAATTAAATGCACCTGATCCTCTGAAATATAATTTCTGTCTAGTCTAGCCCAGTTATTGTACCTTGGGGAGTAATATGTAAATTATATCCAAATTCCTACTACTAAATTCACATCTTCCATACCAAATATTTTCATAAATTTCTTGAGAAATCTTCACTCTTTTGTTACATTTTCCCTTCTAGGCCTCCCAGATGCACCCTTACTTTTGCAAGTCAAATTCCAGTCACCACCTATGAGTAATATTCTCAGCTGAAAGTTGGTTATTTCTCTCAGAATGTTCTTAAGCTATATGATAGCAGTTTTAGGTGGATAAATACATGCCAGCATAATCTTCCTCCCCTAACAGTAGCCCCTTACTACCACAAATCTACCATGTTTCCCCTCTATCACTATTGGAGCTCCTCTAGCAATTAGTATAAGTACTCCACTTTTCCTATGTCCCTGATACTCTGCTGAATATCCATTCTGAAATCCTTTCTTTATCAACTTCCCATGCTCACTTCATCCCAAATGTGTCTGCTGTAGCAATTCTATTTGCACTCTGCATTTCTTAATATAATTCAATAGTCTTTCCTTTTTGTCTATAACAGGGAAGCCATTAATATTTCAAAATAATATGGATAGTGTAACCATTATGACAAAAAGTTATTATTCTCACCTATTGTATATGACAGTTTTTTTAAATGTCTGTTTCCGGCTTTTGTGTTACATGCACCCACTAATGTAATGTTGGCAGGTTGATCTTTTATACAGTTGTTTCTTGTCATCTTCATTTGAAAAATTATCAGATTTTACAACACTTTTTGTTTTAATGAAAACCCTCAAACAAAAACAAAAAAAAAACACACACACACCCAGGGCACTCCTATAATTTATTAATTTAAAACAAAACATACACAACTATGTACATCTTCAAATAATGAAGTTTAACTGTCCTGACAGGAGCAATTATCCCAAATAGACAGATGCACATACAAATGGCTATTGTTGAGCTATCTCTTAATGTGAGAGCTATTATTATTCCTTACAAAAGGAAAACTATTTTCAGCTATGATTACAAATGTAAAAAATGGCATGTATACAACAAACTAAACAGAAAAGCAAGGAAAAACAGTTAAATTATGGATGCTGTGAAATGGTTGGGACAGTGTAAGTTGTTACGCCACGGTCAAAAGAGGGGTTGTGATCCTGATTCATAATTCTGTAGGTTGTACCAAGATAAAAGAACCCACAGATAAGAGAAAAAGGATAACCATAGTGATGGGGTTGTGATCCTGATTCATAATTCTGTAGGTTGGACCAAAATAAATGACCTCACAGATAAGGGAAGAAGGGTGACCATAATGATAGTTAAAACTGTATTTCAAAAAAAAAAAAGTCTGATTGGGAACATTTATGGCATCAGTGTTGGTGATACCACCCCTTTCATTTAAGTTCATAAGGCAATTGAAGGAAGTAGAGTGAACATGGAGGGGACTTTAACACAGTGAAAGATCCAATTATGGATAGACTTCCAAAGGAAAGGACTAGGGAAAGGAAAAACACAGCTATGTTTAGAATGATCATGATGGGCTTTGAATTATTACATAGGCGGAGAATGTTGCACCCTATAGAAAAAATATGCATGCACATTTTTAGAGTTGTAACTGGCAAGTCACACATTTATGGCTTTGTATGTCTTCTAATTGCCAATATAGGCCAAATAAATGTCTTTCTCACTGTATGGTCAGGCCTTGCAGCCTTGCTTTTTACTCCCTATAACTGAAAAGTGACAATGTCACCACTGTCTTTCCATTTTGATTTCCTATTAATGAAGGCCACTCAGTCAAGTGATATTGTGAAATAGCAGATTAGATTATATATTGGGTGCCCCCTCTCTGTCTTCATCTCACTTCTTAGTTCTTATTTCCAAATTTATTTCTACTTCATCTCTCTCTCTCTCTCTCTCTCTCTCTCTCTGTCTATTTCTTTCTCCTCTCCATATTCTTATTTTTTCTAAGCATCTACATTGCAACCTAGGGCTGAGATTCTCAACTTAATCCTTTATGCTTTCTTTCTCTCCTATCTTCTTATTTTTTTCATCCATATTTGTCATTAGCAAATCTTATTTTTTTGTGATTTATTCACTCTATTATTTTTCATTTTAATAGTAAATTATGTAGCTTTTATACTTGCTTTTCAATGTGTATATTTGCATTCCATATGTTATATACTAATAGTTTCTAATTTAAATTTTTTTTGCATGCTTTCACCCTGTCCTCCACTGAAAATGTAGCAAAATGAATAAATAAGTCAATAATGATTTGGCATTCTTAAATGAAGGGGGGGGGGTAAATTTAATATAAAGGAATTAGCACAGGTACTGGCTAAACAAAAAAGAAGAGATTGTCTGATATTAGAGAAGCAAGGAGATGATTGATATAACTGCAGAACAATTTAAAAAAACAAAATGCAGTAACAGAGAGACACTGAAGGATTGATTCAGAAAAGAAACTGCTTAGGAATATACATTTCTAGATTACTGAAGTTGAATGGGAAAGGTAAAATGTTCTTTAGTAGACAAAGGGCATTATTTCACAAAAAAATAACTGCTTATAAGTTATAGGAGTGAGCAAAAGAAATTGCAGTTTTAGGAATGAATAACCAAAATGGAGTTGTATCCATAGACCAAGCATGCATCCATAAGATACTCATATAAGAATATGGGAGTAGTTTATTGAGGACTCCCTGTGGTTAAGACAGTTTTGGGATGTGGTCAGTACTATGAATATAACCATAATTACAATGGAAGAGGTGCAAAGTTTGCCAAAATAGATTATCAAGGGAAATATATTGGCAGCTACTGATGGGCTTATGTTGGGAAAGACATCTGGGTTGGATGGTCTGATAATGAAGTTCTCGCAGGAATACAAAAGGGAGTCAATACTCCGGTTATTACTTTTTACATGGACTGTAAAAAAAGACTAACCTTTCTAGCAGATATGAATATAATGAAAGTTCACGTTTTTGAAACCAAACTAAGATAAGTAATCACCAAGTAGTTATAAACCTACCGCTTTGTTACAACTTGAACTAAAAATTTGTGCTAAAGTTTTAGCAAACAGAATTATTGGCATTTTACCATATCTTATTTCATGTCAGTCCAAGGGCTCATAAAATATAGTTTATATAGTCCAGATTTAGTAAGAATATGAATGGATATTCAAAAGATGTGCTCCTTCCAGAACATGAATGCAAGAGTTGTGTTGATTTGATTAAATGGCCATTCATATAGCTCTTATTAGAATCACTGAATTTTCTGGAACAGTTTTGATTCAAATGTCAGTTACTATAGAATAATTTTAATGCACTTGTATCCACTACTGGACACATATCACATATAATAGCCGTCACTACAGGTCTAAGACAGGGATGTCCACTCTCA
Source organism: Protopterus annectens (assembly GCF_019279795.1). Classification (NCBI taxonomy): domain Eukaryota; kingdom Metazoa; phylum Chordata; order Ceratodontiformes; family Protopteridae; genus Protopterus; species Protopterus annectens. Next base: position 220,627,621 of record NC_056727.1, read on the forward strand.
CGTTTGCTATTTGTAATAGCCACAGAGTCTTTTCTATAATATCTAAATAAACACATTTCACATTTAGGTATACCAGCATCCCAAGGGGGCGTCTGATTTCCACATGGTTTGCAGATGATTGTAGTGTTTGGAGCTCTCAACCAGAGCAAAATATAAAGGAAGCATTAACTATCTATAGAAACATCAGTACAATTTTAGGCTTAGAGCTGAATGACCACAAAATGCAGATACTTCCATTATCAACGATTGCCAAGAGAACATCAGATGAGTATATGAAGGGATTAAAATAAGAAATTTCCCAACAATGTCATTATCTCAGGATAGATATGACTTACAATTTGACTGCATTCATAGAAACTAATGTTAAACCAATATTTGACCATGTTGTTGTTGTTGTGTCTTTCAGCTTTTCCCAGTTAGGGGTCGCCACAGCGGAACTCCAGTCCACTAATGACTGGCAGTAGATTTTTACGTGCCGAGTTGCCAGCCCTGACGCACAACCTTCAATGAAGGTACACCCATTCACGCATGTCTCCACACAGAAGACGCTTTAGCTGAGAATCGAACAGGGCAACGTCTTACTGTGAGGCGACAATGCTACCGCAGCACCCACCACCGCAGTATGATATTAAAATTTTGTGGTGGAAATAGAAGAAATTCCCATTTTTACAAAGATAAAAATAATCAAGATGCATATAGTCCCTAAGATACTATTGTTTCTTAGACTCCTTAACCATTTTCATAACTTGAGGTACTTGAACAAATTTTAATCATTAGTCTCAGATAGTATATGGGATGGAACACATTCAAGGATACATCAAAATAAGCTAACTTTACCCATGGTACATGGTGGTGTAGGCTTCTCAGACTTCAGAAAATATCACAAAGCTACTGCAAAGTGTCAGTATGTTAGGACATGACCAAACCCTAGGCCATTACAGATGAACCTGGAAAGCAGTATGTTAAATGAAACATGGGATATAGCTGGAAGAGGTTGGAAGGTACCAAAGTGTGAGACCCAGAGGACTGGGAGAAATGAGAGGAAACTAAGGTGTATAATTGGAATTTTCCTTCCACATGCATGGTACTTTTTAGAAGTTTATATGGGGTCAGAAAGTTTTCAGATAGAAAAGGGTCCAATGTTTTGGAATTTTGGGGCTAGGAGTGAAATATGCTTTGTACAGGACATCTGGGATCTTAAAACAAATGCAATGTTAGATCATAGTGAGTTCATGTCTATCTTTCAAAGCTATGGGTTATAGTGGTGGCAGTATTTGCAAGTAAGAAATGTGTTGCATGTTTATAAGACCAGACATGCCAAAAAATATTACCCTAATCTCCATTTAATGAAGAAATGGTTGGTGGGTAGATGCTGACAATTACATGGGCAATCTTAAGAAAAGTTCTTCTATAAAAAGATGATCAATATATACAATAAATGCATAGATACTCTAACAGGGAACTGGAATCATATGTAAAATATTTTGATTATACAGGAGACATTGTACAAATTAATGTATAAGCACACAGCTAAATACATTTTGAGTATTCAGCAATTTACAATGTTTTAATTAATTCATACTTGGCAACATTCCCCTCTTGGGCTATATAAACGGGGATGGTCTGCAACACATCACTATTGGTAATGATTGACACTGCTGGAGAAAGATTACAGAAACAGATTGTTTACATATTATATGGTTATGTCAAACTTCTAGGAGCATGTGACACATAATAATTGATGTAATATGCTGGTCAGCTATAGTATATCTACCTTACAAGGAAGAGGCTGAGTTCTGGGTTTTGCGTCTAATTCCTCCCAGCACAAAGTGGAATATTTTATATATATATATATATATATATATATATATATATATATATATATATATATATTTATATTGGAGCTGTGTGCCTCTCATTGTTAGGTTTCATATTCAAAGTCTGGAAAGCACCCCCAGTGCAGTGGCAGAATCAATTTGTTCAGTTGGTCAATAGATGCTCAAAGTGGACCACTAATGGGGTTGACCAACAGGAGTAGAAGTACTGATGGATAATATTTCTTTTAAAGCAGTTCAGTTTTTATGTACAAAAAGGACTATGATATATTGCTAGACTTGACCAAAGCTTTGGACAGAAGGTAGAGGTTTATTTTACCCCTATGACTTGTCATGCAACATATAAGGAGTTCTTAAGGTAGAAGTTGTATGGGCTATGTGTTTCTTCCCTTGGACAGCCATAAGACTATTAAGATAATGTGTACTGGAACAAAAAGGGCCTTGTAAGTACAATTGGTTTTTAACTTGTAACAATGAATCCATAGCAAGGCGTGGTATAAGGACAAAAATGTTCAAATATAAGTACACATATGCAAAAAGTGGTTTTGGGACGTGTAAATATTGTTTGGAACGTTATAATTTGGTAATTAATGTGTGTTTATATGGACACAGTGATGATATGCTGTTGGGGGGCATGATACTGAAATATTTGTTAGGGAATATCTAATGTTTTTATTTTATGTTATCTTATGAACCAGAGATGTCATGGATAGACCAATGTATGATGTAAACCAGTATACTGCAATACAGGTAAAGTTATTTATTCAGTTATAAGAAATGTTCAATAAAGTATTTTTCTTTTTAAAAAATATGGGGCTTTCTGGTAAAGTACTGTGTTATGAAGTCGCTAAATAATGAAAATGTGAGTTTCAGACTTCATTCTCTTCAGAAAATGCTTGCAAATGCAAAATATGTTATACTAGCAACTAGTTAAGTATATAAGAGTACTATTTCAAAACTGTTCTTGATTCCAGAGTCTTTGTTTCTGATTCTTAGCTAAGAGCTTGGAAGGCCTTTGCAGTACAATGGGTTGCACTGCACAGTCCTCGTTGCAGCAAGCTGAAATACAGTTCTAGATCATTATTTGTTTGTTCCTTCATTCATTTGAAAGCAAACATATGAGTTGTACAGAGTCATACAAGTAGCTGTAATTGCTGTTCACATCTGTGTATGTGTGTGAGTGTGTGCATGTGCAAATACTTGGTTTCTGCTTCCCAAAATAGTTATGGTGCAAAAGAAGGAACTGATGAAAGTAAACAGGAGCATCATCATATGTGCCATTTTCTTTGGGCATGATCCTTGGTTTCCTTGTTTTATTGACTGCTGACAGTGTCTTTATTGCTTTGTTGTGAATAAACTGGACAGCATGAAGACTACATGTTTAATGTTAATAGTTTTATTATGAATATATTTTTAATTTAGCTTGTTTTTTGCAGGTTTGTGGGTATGAAATACACTGTGTTGGACTATAACAGTTTCCCCTTCAATTAGTGCAGATGCCTAAAGTTGCAAGCTGTTAATAAACTGCTTCTTATTTTGCAGGGTTTGATTCTGTCAGCTTTCATTTGTCTACCACATGCCTCTGACCAAGTTATTTCATCAGATAGTGCTCATGGGCAGTCCCTAAAGAGGGACACTTGTGTCAAGTGGGCTGTTTCAGGCTGCTATCATATACATTACACAGTCATTTGAATTCCAGCTCCCGCCAAATAGCTGCTAATTACTGCTTCATTATATGCTATTTGATTATGAATCTCAGTATGTCTTTTGTCATTTAACAATGCATATTAAATAAATGTGGGCCAGATTCAATAAAGCCTACACTAAGTGTATACTGTTCTGAGAGAGCAGACAACGCAGACAAAACTCATACCTTCTCCCTCCTAATTTAAATTTTCCTACTTATGTTCTTGCAACTTTAAATATTTACAGGGATTTATACAGGTTACCATAAAGTGTGGACTATATAAACAGTGTAATCTTTCTGAGTGACTAGAAAGCACAAAAAATGTGATAAGAATTTTATTGAATACATATCATGTACAATTAGTGTCTGTTTTCAATGTGAAAATGTTTTGCTTTGTTTAGCAAATGTCTGTCATTGTTTTGGAGTAGAATTTAAAATAAAAGTTTAAATTAAATCAAAATCTTTAAGATCATTGTAAAAGTAAATAAAAAACAGTATACATACTGACAAGTTTAAACAGGTTTTTTTTATATACCATAATTGGTGAGAGACAGTCAGGTAATGGGATATTCTTATGGCTGAGGAAGGGTCAGTCATTACCGTCCTTGCAGCCCATTTGATCATGATCTGGCTCTGTGTTCAATAGCATAACTGCTGCTTGTAAAGCAGCGGCAGTCATCTACTACGCAGCCCTTTTCTCAGACTACCAATGCTAAACTGGTCCTAATACATGGCTAAGCACCTACAGGCCTTGTCATTCTATGGAATACTTGACATTTAGTGCTGCGTCCCAGTGCAGCAAATGTTTCTGAATAGTCCCCTGTACTTAATTGCCAAAAACAACAGTCCGCGTTTAAAGTTACATACTTGTTTAATCTGTGCCACGTGAAATCCTCTACTGTCTGAATATAGCTACATTACACTAATTGTGGCTAAGTTCTACATTTCCTCTCTCCCAAGTAGCTTTTCCAGAAATATTATAATTTTTGTGCATGCTTTCTTGTTAAAGAATGCCAGGAAGTAAACAGAATCTATCAGTCTAATACTTGAAAAGATTTGAAGGAAACAGACATTAGAGATTTCCTGCTTAAATATTTGTACATATTTCCACTCCAGATGTTTTGTGCAACATCTCCTTTTAGGTATACATTCAGGATAGTGATTTTATTGCACACAAAACAAATTGTGTCCCAAGGGGTAAATGTCTCATGGCTGATAATTAATAAAATCAGTAGTCCACAATAAAAACAGCAACGAAGCAACCAGGCACAACCCTTTCTTCCTTTTTCGTAAAAAGTGTATTAATTGCAATAAGGCAATTAAAACATCACAAAAAATACAAATCTACACATTTTATACTAGGTTCAAAATTTCATTGACCAATCAATTTATAACATCAATCAACTTCTAATTAAGTTAAAGACATAAAGCACTATATACCTCTGAAAAATAAATAAGTAAATACATAATACTCAAAACATTTAAAATGTTACATTACAAAGATGAATATATTAATTGAATGAAACAATATTGCCATCCTGATAACTATAAATGCCAATGCATAGCAAAACCAAAAGCTAAACAGGGGCATTGTATATATTACTTATGAACCCTCCGAGCTTTAAGCAGAGGCTTAATAGATGCTTTCTCATTTAATCATCTCCCCCTATCTGCTCTAAGGGTAATGTAGTTCATAATGTAACCTTCTCAAATACGTGGGATGATGACTTCTAATGCCCTAAAATTAAACTTGTGCATCTGCCCCAACATAATCACATGTTTAGAAACGGCATTATGTTCTGACCTTATTCTTATACTGTAAAGATGTTCTCTTATCCTATCTTTGAAGGCCCTATTCATTTTTCCCACATAAAACGAGTGACAAAGCACACACTCAGCTAAATAAATCACATTAAACATGGAGCAATTAGCGACTGCTTTAAAAAACAAACTCTCTGCCTAGATCAGGGTGCACAAATATGTTGGAGCTATTAATGTAGGAACAAAAATTACACCTACCACACAGATGTGTTGCACATTCCCCATCTGCCACATTCTTAACATTTTTGTTGTAGCATAGGAGCCTCTTTAGATTATGTCTATTTTTATACAGAAATCTAGGGTTCTGACCCACAAGTGCACGTATTTCAGGGACAATGGTCAGAACTGACCAATTCTTCTTAAAAACTTCCATACTATCACTAGAATAAAAAGAAGGTATCCTCAGCTGATTGTTATTATGCATAGATGTGCCTACTTGTATATTATCATTGTGTGGTCCATAACAGGGTGAGGCTACAGTTTCTCTCAAATAATCCACTGTGGATAAAGTCCTCTCAATCTCTTCTGCACTATAGCCTCTATTCCCAAGCCTCAAACTCAGGTCTTCAATTTCTTTGTAAAACCCTATGGTAGTGGGGTTTAACCTCGGGGCCCTCATCCCTTGGCCTTTGATCAAGTTTCAAAAGATATAGTTGGGATGCATGCTCGACCTGGCTAACAAGGAATTCCTGTAACAGGTTTTACAATATACCCCATGTATTGACAAGGCCATTATCCAATCTCTCTCTATATGGTTCTAAATATTCTATCTTGTCTACAGATGAGGCCATAGTGAACTTCAAACATTCGAGGAGGCCATTCATCATATTGTGAAATTCTAAAAGCTGATCATAGTTCCCTCTCCACAACAAAAACAGGTCATCGACAAAATGTCGATAAAAACAACATGTTGCTGAAATGTGTCCATATGAAATAAAACTGTATTCTCCCAGTGTGCTAGAAACATGTTGGCGTAGCTATTGGCACATGAAGTGCCCATAGCTAGACCATCATTCTGGATGTACATGTTACCATTAAAAGTAAACACATTACATTCGAGGACCACTTCCAAAAAATGAAAAATCAAGTCAATTTATATCAGTTCATAATCACTATTAGTTGTAAGATAGTCATGTATATTGTATACCTAGGCCATTAGGGACGTTATTAAAGAGTGACTGAACATCGAAAGTGACAAAGATAACATCATGCAAAGAGCCAATATGGGTCATACAATCATACAAATCAATCAAAAATTTTTGAGTCTCTCAATACTACCCTATCTTTCTCTATGACAGGTCTAAGATGCTTCTCAATGAAAATTAAAATGGGGTCCGTTGACCATCCTCCACTTGCCACAATTGGTCTAATAGGTGGATTCATAGGTTGTTTGTGAATCTTTGGGAGTCCTTGTATTAACGGAATCAGTGGGGTGTCTACTCTCAAATATTTATACATGTCGTTTGTAATAAGTTCACTTTTTAAATCATCTAATAAGATGTCAGAAATAGAATTCATAATACAGTGTACCTCTGCTATTGTTATCATTCTATAATATATATGATCACACAACATGGCAATATTGTTTCATTCAATGAATATATTCATCTTTGTAATGTAACATTTTAAATGTTTTGAATATTATGTATTTACTTATTTATTTTTCAGAGGTATATAGCGCTTTATGTCTTTAACTTAATTAGAAGTTGATTGATGTTATAAGTTGATTGGTCAATGAAATTTCGAACCTAGTATAAAATGTGTAGATTTATATTTTTTGTGCTGAAAGGTCTGATGAAGCTATTTTAGTGAAAGCGCTTACCTCCAGTGATGTTTTAATTGCCTTACTGCAATAAATACACTTTTTATGAAAAAGGAAGAAAGGGTTGTGCCTGGTTGCTTCGTTGCTGTTTTTATTGTGGAATAGTGATTTTATTGTTTTAAATTCTGCTAATGCTTTTACTCAGAGTATTTCATATTAAAGTATGTGAAGCTATCACCTACAACAAGGTTGTATTCTAGTCAGTAACAATAACTAACTACTCTGTATAAAGCTGATTCAATGCCTTATATGAAAGTAATAGATCTAAAGATAATAATGCAGTGATTGTGGTAATGCACTAATTGAAAAAATGCAGCATATGAAGGGAAATTCTTAACCAAACCATGAAAGTGACATTATCTATACACATATATCACAAAACTCACATATAGAGAGGTTCTCAGGGTCATGCATGTGTGAAGACATGTTAATGCAGGCAAGCCAGATTGTGTCAGATAAAAGCTTAAAGAGTCTGCATCAAAACCCCTAAGAGAAGAGAAAGCAAGACTGTAGTATGTGTACCATGGAACACAAATCAGATAACAGAAACTTAACTTGGACATATAAGTACCTCAGTAAGAAAAGTAATGCACAAGAAAATAAGTAATAAAAACAAAGTTTGTTGTAAAGCTGAAAGACAGTTAGAGAGTAGATGTGAGGAAGTATTTCAGAAAAAGAAAGGTGAAGTGGTCCTGAAACAATTTTCCAGCAGTGCCAGTAGAGACAACAGCAGCATTGTAGTTTAAGAATTCAGGAACTAACTCTATTCTTTAGAACAGTAACCAAAAGTGATGCAGAACATAATTCAAATCCCTTCATGGAAAGGCACATGTACTTATATGCAAACATGTAAGCTGAAAGTCTGCCTGCCCTTCATAGAGACATACTATGCCACTGAAAGTTAGGATTTTAAATTCCATTAAAGCCTTAACTTAGACTTATTAACTCTAATGTTAGTGTCTGACATATCTTACCATCCTCTCCTACTGTATGTGCAGTGTTTGCAAAAAGGATATTCATTCTACAGCTCAGATAGGTGCTATCAGATTATGTGTCCCATCAGCTAAATGACAAAGCTTAAACTCATTCAGCAATTTTTCTCCCTCACATGAAGAGCACCATATTTCCTTCATTAGTTATAACCCACAACATGTTTTACTCTGTTCAGCATACTTTGCTTATGGACTAATGAACAAGTTACTTTTTCTTAACTTTCACCACACCTTAGCTCACACACTAACATTTTCCAGTCATCACAGAACAAATTTAGGTTAGTCTAGTGAGGACCAACTCAACAAGGTTCATATGGTTAGATCCAGCTAACAAAATAAGGCACTCACAAAACTTGTTTTTATGTGGAGGGGTACTCTTCACAACCCCACAAAGGGAAAGACCTCCCGCACGTAATTTCTACTATAATTCAAAGGCCTCCAAACCTCAGAGTACATTATAATACAAAGGGATACACTTTTTTAATCTGGTTACTTCTAAGCAATTTGTCTTCTCTGACTTAGTAATGGACAGTCTAAACAATTTCCACAAGGCCTTTATGTTCTATTTATTTTTCACAAAGTTCTCTCAATGTTTCCAACTCTAAACTTTTATCTGGGAATAAAGTGTTCTCCATTTTAAGCCTTCAACAGTGCAATGAACTTCTCCTACATATAAAAACAGTCCCTAACATAAAAACAGATACACAAAGGGAGGCAGGTAACTTAGCCAATTAACACAGAAACAAGTTCACAAAATCACAAGAGCTAAAGTTGAAGCAGAGTGTGAATTTGTCAACTGCTTTAGAAAGGGTGGCTGAGCATTTTATACATCCCTAAGGAAAAAGGGAAACAAAAGAGAGGGGTAGAGATGCTAAAAATGTATTGTGTCAGGCAGAAAAAAATGGGGAAAGTGTATTGTTCTTAAATTAATATTTGCTCTGTATTTACAAAGGAAGAGAAGGAGCATTTTCCATAAACAGCCAGCAATTGTATCCAGCATAATGGTGTTGTTTAAAATCCGTTCAAAGAGTCAAGTGTACTAAAAGAACTTAAACTAAAGCTGGCCAAAACAGTGTGACTTATAGGCTCCACACATGAATTATTAGATAACTGAGAAGAGGACTGGGAATATCACTAACTTGTCTAACACATCATGGGAAAAGACAAAGGAGCATAATGACTGGGAAAAAACAGATGTAATCCCCCCTCACAAGACTGAGAGGAGGAAAAAGGCTGGAACCTATCAACCTGTCAGTTTGACTTCACTTATAAGGAGAAATGATCTTCTTTAATATTTAGAAGAATATGAGGAGCAGGACCCCAGACAGCATGAATTCACTGCAGGAAGATTGCGCCAAAGAAATCTAAAATAACCTGTTGCCTAAGTAACCCATGCATTATATCAAAAAGGCACAAGAGATGTATTTATTTACTGTTCGGTAACTGGGTAGGTGGGCTGGGCTGGTCTGAAGACCCCTTTCAGCCACAACTTGATGTAGTGCAGTATGTACTCTGATTTTAGGAAGGCATCCATCATTATACAACATAAAATGTTAGCAAACAAATTAGATATGTTTCAAGTAGGTGACAAGGTGACATCATTGCTGAAGCATTCACAGTACAGTGGTAGTAGAATGGTAATGGGGTTTACTCAACCCTAGTGACATACCATAGCCATCAGTACTGAGGTTAGTCCGTTTAAATATAGCTCACATTCTTACACTTAAATTTAAGCATGTTGCAATAGTGAGTTTGATGTTTTGCCATGAAAACAAAGTGGAGCATTTTATTCTTTGTCATTTGAATTAGATGTGCATTTGTACCAGAGTGAAGTGTGATAACTGGGAGACCGTTCTCTTATTTTGGGATCAGTACATTCCTCAGGAAAGCTTGTCAAGTGATGGATGACAGAGTGTATGATAATCTGTAAGAGAGTTTTAACTGTGATAGCAATAAACTAAATAAAATCATTATTAAATGATATACACCTAATGAAGAGGATAATAACAGAATATTTTATACTTTGAAACGTGAATAATGTTATTATCTTCTATGGTGTGTGACAATCTGATGTCTTCAGCTATTATTATACATTAAACTGGGATGTCTGCAATGAATTATAAAATGAGAACATTCGATCCATCCAACCATCCATCCATCCATCCATCCATCCATCCATCCATCCATCCGTCCATCCAGCCAACCAATGATGCTCAGCTGCATTCAGCTCCAAAAGTGATCCCATAAACAGCCACTGTCATGCACAGAGTTAACTAGGCTAGTAAGGAATAGATTAGATTGCCAGGCCATTCTTCTGTAACACACACACACACACACACACACACACACACACACACACACACACACACACACACACACACACACACACACACACACACACCTATGGACAAGTCACCAGTCCATCTACCACATGTGTTCAGGATGCGGGAAGAAACTGAAGTAACTAGGAAAACCCATGTAAACACAGGAGTGATATGCAGGCACCACAAAGACCGTATCCCAGCCAAAAAGAAAAACAGAACTAAGGAACCTCATCCTGTAAGGCAACACTACAACAATGTGCCACCACAAATATGGACAAAGCCTCTTCTTAACTACTTGCTTATATTAATTACTAGAGAAGTTCCGATAGTAATAGAAGAGAAGAAAAAAAAAGTAATAATGTTAGATATGTAGTAGTATGGCATTACTGACAAGGGAGGAGGATTACACTGACATGTATTTATATTCCACCTAAAACTGCTGTAATGGAACTTAAGAGCATTCTGGGGGAAATAATTAGCTTTCAGCAGGGAATATTACTTATAGTGGGGACTGGAATTTGATTTGCAATAGTGAGAATGCATCTGAGTGGCCTAGAAGGGAAAATATAACAAAAGAGGGTAGATTTTTGAATAAATTTATGAAAATATTTGGTGTGGAAGATGTGAATTCAGTAGTTGGAGCACAGAGAGGAATTACATATTATTTCCCAAGGTACAATAACTTATCTAGGCTAGACAGAAATTATATTTCACAAGATCTTGTGCATTTAATTGAAAGTTTTGATAACTATTTCAGATCACGTACCAATAATAGCTAAAATAAAAATGCAGGGAAATTAAATAAAAATGGGACGCTGGCTCTTCTCCCCCCATCAGTTAAACAGTGAGGAGTTAAATGAATGGGTAGTAGAAATTACTTGGGAGTTATTAGGGGAAAATAGAAATTTCATCAGAAAGTATAGCTAAGAAGTACGATAAAATGAAAGTGGAGTTTAAAAATAGAGTAGAAATAAAATAAAAATATGGTTAAAAATTAATAAGAATTATTTAGAGGGATTGACAAAGGTTAAAGGATTGCAGAATAGAGGTGATCTCACACAGAACAATAAGAGGCATAACTGCAGAGTGTTATAGAGAAAATAAGGGACTACCTCAATAACATGGATGAGTTTAGAAAGATTGCTGTTAAGCAGCTATTTTTTGATAACTCCAGTGCAAAAAAAGCTTTTAGCACAACGACGCAGGCAACAGAAAAGTTAAAAGGGTTGTTTTCAAGCTTAGAAGCCTATGACTAGGAAAATAACCAGAGTTCCTGTAGAGCCACTAACAGTATTTCAGAAATTTTATGAAAATCTGTATAAAGCAGAGACGTGGAAATCTAGAAAAAGTATGAATGAAAATGTTTATGGAAGAATTAAATATACCAAGGTTAGAGGCACATGATGCTCAATTACTAAAAGGTTGGATAGGAAGAGATGAGATAAAAGTGTCCATTAACAGATGGTATTACTGTGGATGATTGGAAGCTAGGAGGAAAGAAATTGATAAAGATCTGGAAGGTTTTGTTTAACAGTATTATAAAAGTAGGAGAAGCACCAACATCCTGTAAGAAAGCTGTGGTGGCTGTAATCCCTAAAGATGGTAAAGACCTATCAGATCCAACTTCATATAGACCCGTTTTGATTCTATACCATGATTATAAAGTGTTTATGGCTGTAACGGCTAAAAGAGTGGCAAATGTGATGCCAGAATTGATAGATATGGATTAATGTGGTTTAGTGGAGAGGAGGCAAACATTTGACAGCATTAATACGAAAGTGATGATTCAGAGGGAAGCAGAATGTAAGAAACTACCACTTTTGTTGGTGGGTATTGATGTAGGAAAAATATCTAACAGAGTAAGCTAGGATTTTTTGAGAAGGGCAATGGAAGCATTTGCATTCCTTGACAAAATAGTAAGGTTAATTAGGAGGATATATGAGGGATCGGTGGTGAAAATTAATCCAAGGGGTCCTCTCTGTTTGTTATTTACATTACATTTAGAACCATTGGGAAAAGAAAATAATGGACTCAGAAATTCAAGAATATAATTGGTATGAAATCATCAGCAGCAGTCCCCTTTTTCCCATTTTTTCTACATGTGGTAGGGGTATCGTGTTAACTGTCGCCAACCCTCTCGATTCAGTGCCACACTCCTGCCTCCTGTCGCAGATGCTCTTTCACACAATCCATCCACCTCTTTGCTGGATGTCCTCGCTTCCTCTTCCTTCTTCCGGCCTGTCCCAAATCTTCCTCATCAGATTGTCTTCAGCTTTTCTGCACGTGTCCAGACCACCGTAATCTGTTCTCTTTGATCTTTTCTGCAATTGGAGCTACTTTGGCTTCTGTTCTTATGTCCTCATTTCTTCATCTGTCCCACAGTGTGCATCCTACCACCCTTCTCAGGCACTTCATTTCCATCACCTCTAGCTTCTTCAACTGTTCTACCTTAACTGCCCAGGTTTCTGTACCATACAGTAGCACTGGTTGCACCACTGTCTTGTACACCTTACTTTTCAGCTTCTTAGGCATTCTTCTGTCATAGACTGCACCTGACACTCTATGCCAGTTGGCAGCAGCCCCTCTAATTCTAGCTTTGACCTCTTCATTCATACTTCCCTTCTCTTCAAATACCCCTCCCAGATACTTGAAGCTGTTTACCTGTTCCACTATCTTCCCTTCTATCTCTATTCTCAGCTTTTTCTGATTTCCCCAGTTTGCTGCCATTACCACCGTCATATCTGTGCTACGTTTCATCCCATGTGCCTTCAGATTTGCATTCCATTCTCCTATCCTTTGCTCAAGTTCTAGCTCAGAGTCTGCCTGTAATGCCACATTGTCTGCATACAGCAACTTTGTTGATCCATCCCCTCCAACCTGTTTGCTAATGTAGTCCATCACCAGTATGACCAGCAGTGGGCTCAGAGCTGAACCCTGGTGTACACCCACTCCCAGTGGGAACCCCTCTGTGAGGCCGAACACTGTTCATACTTGAGTCATTGGGTCCTTGTACATAGCCTGCAATAACTCTACCAATGTTTCTGGGACTTCAAACCACTGCAGTACTACCCAGATCAGCTTTCTTGGGACATTGTTATATGCTTTCTCCAAATCTAGGAATGCCCAGTTGGACTCTCCTCATCTCTAGGTTCTTCTCAAGTATCTGTCTGACTGCAAACATCAGGTCAGTTGTGCTGCTTCCTGATCTGAATCCAAACTGCTCATCTCCCATCTTACATTCTACTGCTCTGCGTATCCATTTATCAATCACCCTCTCCAGAACTTTCATACAATGTGATAAGAGTTTGATGCCTCTGTACTGCCCACAGTTGTGGATGTCCCCTTTGTTCTTGCACACTGGCATAAGTATGGTTATTCTCCAGTCATCTGGGATACGCCTTTCTCTCCATACTGTTATTAGTGCCCTCAGGATCCATTTCTCCCCTATCTCACCCAGCATCTTTATCATATCTGCTGTGACCTTAGCTGAGCCTGCTGCTTTCCCTGACTTAATTTTTCTTAGTGCTGTTCTTACTTCTTCTAGGGTGGGCTCCTCTTCTTCTCTCATTGTAGGCTGTTTCTGGGGCAGTTCAGCTTTTGTGGGGTTTTGTTCATTCAGAAGCTGCTGGAAATACCCCTTCCATCTGCCTTTGATGTCCTGCGGCCTGGTGAGTAGGTTGTTGCTGGCATCCCTTATGAAGGGTGTCTGACTATCTTCTTTATCTTTCTGTCTTTGTCTTGAAACCTGATATAGTTTCTTTGTGCCCCTTACTGAGTCACTTTCCAGAAGTTGGTACAGTGCCTCCAATGCCCTGTTCTTTGCTATTGCAACTTCTTTTTTAGCTTCTTTGTTAGCCAACCAGTAGTCCTTCCTAGCCTGGTCAGTCTTTTCTATCTCCCACTTCTTCCTGCACTCTTTCTTTCTTTTGATGACTTCCTGAACTTCTGCATTCCACCACCAGCTTTCCTTATGTACCTTATTTTTATACCTGGCTCAGCCACATATCTTTTCTGTACTCCTAACACATGCTGTTTTTAGGTGCTGCCACTCTTCTTCATCTCCCATTTCCTCCTCTTCTTGGGGTGCTGAGTAATTCCATGAACTGTTGTACTTTCTCTCCAGTCAACTTCCAGGTCTTCAGCCTGGTCTCTGGTGTCCTTAGAGCCTTCTCTGACCACTGCTTGCAGCTGATTGTGGCAACTAGTGGTTTATGCTGTGGGCTGACTGTTTCACTATGGATGACTTTGTAATCATGGATTCTACCCCGTTACCTTTTCCCTACTAGGAGGAAGTACCTGAGTTGCATGTTGGCTAATCTTGTATGTGATCTTGTGACTATCTTTCTGAACCATGTGTTGGCTACTATCAAGCCATTTGCCAGACAGAAGTCTAGAATGGCTTCTCCTTCTTTATTCCTGTTGTCACACCCATGTGTACCCAGACAGTCCTCATATCCTGTTCTGTCTGTCCCTATATGTGCATTTAAGTCACCCATTATCAACAGCAATTCATGTAGTCCTGCTTTATCTAGTAGGTCTTGCAGCTGTTGTCTGAATACACTCTTTTCCTCACTATCGCAACCCTGCTGTGGGGCATAGGCTGAGATTATGAATACTGCCCTATCATTACATTGGAGTCTGATTCCCATGAGTCTGTCATTAATTCTGATATCTCTCACTGCCTTCTGAAGCATCTCTTTCACCACAATTCCTACACCATTTCTAGCCTGTCCCCCTCCTGAGTAGTAGAGTCTGGATCCCAAGCCAAGTGGCTTTACTGCTCTGCCCTTCCATCTCATCTCTTGGATACATAGGATGTCCAGCCTCCTCTGTATCATCATATCATCTACTTCCAAGCTATGTCCTGTCAGTGAACCTACATTAAGCATAGTATGGTATGGTAATCAATAAAAGTTGGCTTTATTTGCTGATGATATTATTTTGTACCTCAGAAAACCAGAAAAGGACATTTCAGTGTTGTAGTACATCCTGAGACAGTTTCCTGTCTTTTCAGGATACAAAATTAATGAAGATGAAACAAAGGCTACAGCTGTAAACTATGTACCCACAAATTAATTGGTTCAGTAATACCCATATTTATGGGGACATGATAAAGTGATGAACTTAGGAGTATGGATTAAAAAGGATTTGGTTATGCAGGTAAGGATATGTGGGAAGAGACTAAACAAAAGATCATACACAAAATGAAAAAATTGAAGCTCTGTTTTAAAGATATTGATAGCAAGATACAAGTAGTGAAAAGGTTTTTAGTCTCTTTAGTTTATATAAAAGTCAGGCCTATTTTTATCAACTGGGGAAGTTGTAGACAGCAATTAATAAAGAGTTGAAGGATTTTATGTAGGAGGAGAAGAGGGCAATAGTCAAGTGATATAAGTTGATCCTTCCAATAGAACAAAACACGTGCAACACATAGCTCACAAAGCCAGTGTGCCGAACAGTCACAGCCCTTAAGGCTAAACAACATACCTGATACACTTGTAATAGGTGACTCTATCATCAGGCACACTGACGTCCCGCACACCAGGCTGAACAAGGAGAAGGTCACGGTGAGCTGCCTGTCGGGCGCTAGGATCCGCCACATAACACAAGCACTCAGGTCACTCCAAGGCAAGTACAAATATGACTCAGTCATTGTCCATGCTGGTGTGAATGACCTGAGACGTACCTCCCTGGACTACATGAAAAGAGACATAGAGGAGTTCTCTGAGCATGTGGCCCAGGCCGGTATGACCCTGACCTTGAGTAGCATCTTACCCTTACCAAGAATGATGCCACAATATGAAGACAAGATGATCAATTTCAACAATTGGCTTAATTATTGGTGTCATTCAAAGGGGATCCAATGCCTGTCAGCCTGGGGTGACATGCTCGACAAGCCACAATGCTTCGCTAGGGACGGCCTGCACCTGTCACCCCTGGGCTTTCGGATATTGGCAAAGGCTCTTGCTACCCCCATAGTGCCTTTTTTAGGCAAGGCTAAAAGACAAACCCACCTCCATAGGTATCACAAGGGATAAGAAACTAAGAGTAATGCTACTCAACGCCAGAAGTCTAAACCTCAAGATGCACGCACTCAAAACTCTCCTTAGCATGGAGAAAATCGATATCTGTGCAGTAACAGAAACCTGGTTCAAGGCTCCCGAGAGCACCCCAGCACTACCAGGTTATACCTCATACCATGCTTTTCGGCCCCAAAACTTGGACCGACCCACAAAAGGAGGGGGAGTATCAGTATTCGTCAAAGATACCCACACCTCCAGGTTGGTGGCACAGCACGAAGCATCAGAGACTATCCATGTGCAACTAACAGTGGGTAAAACTGCCTTCCAGTTTATAGCCTGCTACAGACCACCCTCTTAACCCAGGAACCCCACTCGGCCTTCATGAGAACACTGGAAAATATGAAGGTCTCTCCAAACACCATTATATTGGGCAACTTCAACTACCCAAACATAGACTGGGAGCATTACTCTAGCTCCAACACCCTAGCCCAAAGGTTCCTAGAATTTATAAACTCAAATGCTATGGAACAACTTGTTACCACTCCCACAAGAGGAAAAATCATACTGGACCTGATCATCACCAACATGGGGACTCTATGCTCCAGACCAGAAGTGTATCCCTCACTGGTAATATCAGACCATAAACTAATCTCACTGGATGTTCACATCCTGACACCACCCCCTGCCCAGAAAACCACAGTGAAAAACTTCTCTAAAGCAAATTTCACACTCCTCAAAACTGAGGTGGAATCCTTCAAAGCCCCCGGGCCTGTGGAAAATACAGCCCAGACCGCAGAATCCTTTATAAACGCATTCTATGAGCACCTTCAGGAATGCATGGATCATGCGATCCCAAATAAAACCAAGACCCAATCCTCCAAAGGCAGACGTCCTGTCTGGTGGACCCCAGCCATAAACAAGCTATACAATAGAAGGAGGAAGCTACTAAATGATAGAGCAAAATTCCAAAAAGGGAAGGCATCTCTGATCAGTATTAGCAAAAAACTACGGGCACTCATAAAATCGTCTAAGGCCAGCTTCGAGAGAAAAATTGCACAGGACACTAAGGATAATCACAAGGCTTTCTTTAGTTATGTTAGGAACCTGGGTGGTAATTCCCAGATATGCTCAGAATTAGTCCAAAATGACAAAAATACACGAACCCACAGACATTGCCAACATCCTAGCTGACAGGTTCAGCGCAAACTTCTCCCCACCAAAAGGGCAAATATCTATTCCAGTAGAGTGCTGCCCCCCTGACATCTCGGATGCTCAGGTAAGAGCCGCCCTCTCCAAAGCAAAAAACACAGCATCAATGGGACCAGACGGTGTCCCGGGCTGCGTCCTACATGAACTCCAAGAAGAGCTAAACCCAAACATAAAACTACTGTTCAATCTCAGCCTTACTACAGGATATGTACCCAAAGAGTGGCGTACAGCAACTGTGGTCCCTCTCCACAAAGGTGGTGCCTCAACGGATCCTGGAAACTATCGCGCCATAAGCCTGACTAGCTTGGTCTGCAAAGCTATGGAAAGGATAATCATGGACCTCATAAATAAAGATATTGGGGACCTACAGACACTGGATCCTACCCAGTTCGGCTTTGTTAAGGGCAGATCCTGCCTCTTAAACCTGGTTGATTTCTTTGAAACAGTCACCAAGGCCATTGGCGAGGGGAAGGTGGTCCACACAGCCTACCTGGACCTCAAAAGCCTTCGATACAATACCCCACTCGGGCATTATAGATAAGCTCACCAGCTTAAATATAAACCCTATGTCACTAGATGGGTTGCAAACTGGCTCAAGGACAGAACCCACATGGTTAGAATTGCTGGAGCCATGTCAGACTCCAAACCAGTTACAAGTGGCATCCCACAAGGCTCAGTCCTGGGACCTCTCTTGTTCAGTATATATTTCTCGGAGGTACAGGCCAACACGGAAGGACTGTGGCTGACCAAGTTCGCAGATGACTGCAAACTGGGCCATAATCGACTCTCCAGCCGACACAAGCATCCTCCAAAATGGCCTCATAGAAACAGACAACTGGTGCCAGAGCCATGGCCTCAAGCTAAACGCCAAAAAGTGTATAGTCATCCCCTTTGGCAAAAACAAAGTGCCCACAAATTACCACATAGGTGGTAATCCATTAAGTACAGAAGAAGTAATTAGGGACCTGGGGACCCAAGTTGATAGCAATCTCTCATTTGACAACCACGTGGCCAAAGTGGTTAGAAAAACATTTTATATAGCCCACCTAATCATGAAGGGATTCACATCTAGATCAGGGGAGGTCATCGTGCCTCTTTACTCATCCCTCATCAGGCCCATAATTGAGTACAATGCCCTTTTGGGATGTACCTTACCAGACACCTGCAGCAACTGGAAAGACCCCAAAAGTACCTCACCAAGAGGATCAAAGGGCTCAAACAGATGCCATATGCTGCCCGATTAAAGAAACTCCAGCTATACTCAGTGGCATACCGCCTGTTCAGAGGCGATCTGTGCCTGACGTATAAAGCCATGTCCAACCCGGAATTAATGGACATGCTGCACCTCAGAAAATCCAAATCCTATCGAGCTACACTCGAGACTTGAACCTCAGCACTGAAATAAATAGGACATGCTGGAGGGACAGATTCATAACCCAGAGGCTCCCTTCACTCTGGAATAAAATCCCAGTCCAGGTTAGGCAGAGTCCCTCATTGACTCTCTTCAAGAGGAATCTTGATGAGTGGATGGGAGATCGTAGGTTTACCCCGGGTATGACTTCTGTGTCACTGTTAGACAGAGGCACAGTATACTAACCTCAAAAAAAGGGCATAGCAAAATTAATTTAAAATGGGTGGCGAAAGCCAAACACATTCTGGCTAGGCTTATAAATGCCCTAGGGCAGATAGCCTAGTATGAACCTATGAACCTATGAACCTATGAAGGTAGTTTGAGATTACCTGATTTGAAGGGGTATTTCAGAGCTACACATTTAAGGCTCCTATATGTAGTACAAACAGAAAGGTATAGTTCAAAGTGGAAAGGGATGATCACAAAGCAGGGGGAAGCTCAAACAATAAGGAGAGACTGGGATTTTGGATGCAGATCCTTAAGGTGAATAACAATAACCATACAGAATATTGCATTCATAAAGTAGCAGAAAGTATTCTAAGAATGAAGCCAACACAGGAATGGAGAAAGGAGATTCTGCCAATAGGGATGACTGCAATTAGGGGTACGTACAATAAAAACTGACAAAGGATCCACAGTATTAGGAGCAAATAATTAGAGAAGGAAAGGTAATAGAATGGGAAGAGGCCAAGAATACATTTGGACTGCAGGTTAGAGATTGTCTTCCCTATCAGGGACTGATATCACACTATACACAAAGTGAAAGAAATAGAGGGATCTTAAGTGAAAGAACAGCACTGGTAGAGTTTTTAGTAGAATCTAGAACAGAAGCTGCTGTTAAAAAAGGATAAATAGTAGGGCATATAACATATTGCATCAAAAATATAGGAATCAATCAGAGGAGGTTAGAAAGGATTGGGAAGAGAGGCTGGATAAGCAATTCAAAAATAAACATTGGGTTGATATATGTATGGGTCACAAATATGCAACAAAGCCTAGAAGATTTAGGATCTTTGCCTGGAAATATTTGCATAGATATTTTCAAACCAAAGCAGACTCCAAAGAATTTTCCTTCAGGAAGATTGCAAATGTTGGAGGTGTGATGGGGAAGAAAGAGGTAACTGGGGACATATTGTTTGAGAGTGCAATGAGTTGGCAGATTTAAAAAATTCCCTGCAAGCTACTCTATCAGAAATACAGGATGAGCAAATTGATGTAAATAAGTAAATTATTTTTTTGAGTTGTGATACAGAATCAGAATTGTGCAGACATAATAAGGTCTTGCTGAGTTTAATTCTGGTGGCTTTTAAAAAAAAGCGATAACTGAAAAATGGCAATAAAAGTCTAAACCAACCATACTAGAAGTAGTGAGCATAGTAACAGCGATAAAAGAATTGGAAGTGGGATCATTAGAAAAGGGTAGGAGCAAATTACATAGAAACATGGGAATTGCGTGAACAATACATGCAGAATAATGTTTTGGAGGAGGAACGAAGTTTATGGGAAGGCAGGAATTGAATGGGCTATGTAATGTCTGACTGACAATGACTGTAGAGAGTATTATATGTCATTGTAAAATGTTTGCCACTGAAAATATGTCAATATGGTTTGCTTTAATTTATATATGATTGTCTATGTCATAACTGATAATTCAATAAAGATGTTTCTTGTTTAAAAAATAACTATTCATAACTAAAATGGGTTGCTATCATAGTAGTCCTATCCTCAAAGGCAAGTCTAAGGGACAAAAGTAGGAATACTGAAAAGTTTCTGCAATAAACATTTTATGTAACTGCTTTATATTACTAGTAATAGTACCAAGTGGACAGGAGTGTCCAGTCCATGAGCATCTCCCCCAGTGTCTACTGGTACTAACATGCAACAGTAAGGAATAATAAATTTACATCTGCTTACTCCATGCAGATGACCATGGTACAGTTGAATGCCCGTAATCATTCCTCTGTGCTATTCTCAGCCTTACACTAATTGACAAATGCCTGGGAGACATGAGACTGGACAAGCTGCATCCTTTAATACCATGTTGTAGTCTCATGTGATCCCAGATGCCCCTTGGGCCCCCTCCTTTAGATGTTATAGTACCCTGCTTTTTCCCTGCAGTAATCTATAATGGTAGTGAGGTGTACCTATGGGCACTTCTGTTCACAACTACATTTCTCCCTTTGTTAACATGATTTCTGTCTTGCTCTGGCAGTTTGCACATATATACGTGGCTTTTACTTCATGTATACACTTGCCATACTTATCTGGTGAAATGTTAAATGCACTGAAATCGGTACGTAAAAATCAACTGCCAATCATTAGCGGACCGGAGTTCCGCTGTGGCGACCCCTAACCGGGAAAAAGCCAAAAGACACAACAACAACTGAAATGTGCTGTAAATGCAGCATATTTAAGAATTACATTTTCAGATGCAGCACAGAGGTTTATTATAATCCCATTGGTGTTACAATGAGGTTGGATGAAAGTTCTCCCAGAAAGTAAACATTTAATTTACATAGAGGGGAGTCTCCCCAGGATCTGTACATGTTTAAAGCAGAGGACATAACTGCTTCTTAATTTATTCATGGCATAGGAAGGCAGCAAATGTGATGAGATCTCTTCATTTACATTCTTTAAGTCGGTCGTGGAATTAGTTAAGTTAAAACCTGTAATGACTACACATAATTTGCCATGTTTTCTAGATCAGGCTGCTCTGATTTTTTTCTTTTTTGGTAATGAGAACAACAGTGAGATAGGATAGCAGTATTTTTATACATTTTTATGCAACCTGTATCACATACACAGCCGGTTTGTGCACTTTTTTAATCATCCTGACTCCCATCTAATTTTCATTATACTAACTGTCTTCTTTAAAAGCACTTGTATAATTAATATCACTGTTTAAGAATGTGATTGAAAGGGCAACCCATAATATAAGTATAGTCTAACCTAATCCCTGTGCTGCTGCAACATTATACTGATCTGTTAATAGATTATGTATCATTCTGCAAAAATCCAGAACTACTGCAGCTTTTTCTTCTAGTGCAACAAAAAATGGGTTTCATATTAACAATGACACAGGCAGCTTGGTAAAGTAACATATTAAGCAATTAGTCATTCTGTTTGTTAAAATAAATGGGAATTATCTGTTTAAATTTAACTTTTTTTCTGATGTAGTAGGCCCATTATTGCATTGTTTTTCCTTCTAAAGGTCTTCTACATGCTGATACAGAAAAAAACTGCAGGACTAAATTGCAAAACAAGTAAACACATGTTGAATAACCTAAGTTACCATCTACAGAGCAGAGAAAGTACATAAATGTAGAGCCAAAAATGTAATATAAGGTATCCAATGAGAGTATCTGAACATTTGGTGCTTCGATTGGCTTGACTATGTGTATTCTGCATGGAGCTGAATAGCAATATAGATTAATCTGTTTGTATGGATACTGAACAGCAGAGAGACAATAGAATGTTACTGCTTAAGACAGGTATGTTAATAGAAAACACTTCCTGCTTCCATCCAGAAATGAGCATTGCTAAATAAAACATGGGGGGCAGCTGCTCTAGCCATCTGTTTCCTCACTGACAATAGCAGGAAATGCTCAGGTTTTATTAATAGCCTAACTTTTGCTTTATTTCTTTCTTGTAGTCAAAAGCACATGAGCTTCCATGGGTAGATAGCACTAGGTTTAGGGCTATGCTCAGGAGTCTAGGATCTAGGAGACAATTTGTAAATAAGCCATCTCATAACTGTAAATGCAAGTTTGTCAGTCTACATACTGCAAAAGTGATTTTGTCAGTCTACGTGGGGATATGCTTCCATAATCTAAATATCACATAGTTGTCTTTTGTTTAAATTGTTTGATTAATAAGCCACCTCTCCAAGTCTCTGAAACTGTCAGGCAGACTATTTTGGTGTCCTGAGGTTCCCTACTGTGATATGGCTTAGGATTAACAGTAAATATAAACAGTGTTAGACCATATTTTAACTGTCAGCACGCTGCTAATTAACAATGATGACAGGACTCCAAGAATGGGGCTATGCAGGTCATTCAGTGATAAACTTTGATAAAAGTAATGATCTTCTTAGGATGGTGCAGTGGTAGCATTGTTGCCTCACAGCAAGAGGTTATACGGTTTGATTCTCAACTCGGTTGCCTTCTGTATGGAGTTTGCATGTCTTCCCTGCATTCATGTGGGTTTCCTGCAGGTGCTCCAGTTTCCTCCCATGTTACAAAGAGATGCATCTGGAACATTTCTCCCTGGGCCTCTGCTGAAAATTGGCTTTGTTCCAAGTCAGACTTTCCCAGTTAACAAATGTTAAATAAATAAATAATTCTGACCTCCCCATCTGTCTGTAAGATAGCTCCAACACCAGGTCCCACACATTAGTTTAGCATAAAGGACTTGACTTTTGACAGCAGCAGCTTATGAACTTGGTCAGCTGTAACAGCAACTGTTGTAGTCAGACAGCTCCTGTCATTTCCATGCGTACATATCAGGTGACCTTTTTTAGTGTTGTCACCATGCCATGCTTTTTCCTGAAGCTGCTTTAACAGAAAGTTATCATCCACCTTTAAACCAAACTCAGACTTTACTGCCCTTTTGGTAGAGAGAAAAGAATGACATTCAACTGCATTTTTTCCTGTCTAGGACTGCAGACAGCATTTTCTATATTATGGTACAATAGAAACTGGATAACATATAGATTCATAGGTTCATAGGTGTGTACTAGGCTAATGGCCCTGGGGCTTTTACAAACCTAGCCATAGTATTACCCTGGCATAGTGACACACGGGTCTATATTAGAACATCGAAGTTTCAAAACATCAAATGTTCTAATATCAAACCCTTTTCAGTGAAAGCTGAAAATATCGAAGCAACAGAAAACCAAATTTTTTCATTGGGAAAGAATTCAGTTGTCTTTTTCTATTGCTTCGGTATTTTCAGCGCTGTGGTAGAAGGTTACGGGTCAGGTTCAGGTAAGTGTGCGATTGAGTGCAGGTTAGGTTAATTAGGGTTAGGGTGCGGGTTAGGTATGTGTGCAATTGTGTGGACGTGAGGGTTAGGGCAGGTTAGGTGAGTTAGGGTTAGGATGCAGGTTAGGTATGTGTGCGATTGTGTGGACGTGAGGGTTAGGGTGGGTTAAGTGAGTTAGGGTTAGGGAGCGGGTCAGGTAAGTGTGCAATTGTGTGGACGTGAGGGTTAGGGTGGGGTAGGTGAGTTAGGGTTAGGGCGCGGGTGAGGTGAGTGTGCGATAGTGACGGACCGTACGGTTAGGGTTTGGGTTAAGGTAAGTGGATAGTTAGTGGTGTGTGTATAGTTTAGTGTAGGGTTAGGTGTAAGATTTTACGTATACGTGTCTGGATTGCTGTTTGTTTGGTGTGCTTGTGTTGTATGTATGTTCTGTATGTTCAATGTTTTCAGCTTTCGCTGAATAGGGTTCGATATTAGAACATTCAAAATTTTGAAACTTCAATGTTCTAATATAGACCTGTGACACACAACCTTAGTTCCCAGTGCCTCTGTCAAGTAGAGCCACTGGAGTTATCCCCGGGGTGAATTTTCTGTTTCCCATCCACTCATTAAGATTTCTCTTGAAGAAGGTCAGCAAGGTGCTCTGCTTGACATGTATGGGAAGTCTGTTCCATAGCATGGGCAGTCTCTGCATTATGAACCTGTCCCTCCAGCATATTCTCTTAATTGTGGTAATGAGGTTGAGGTCTCTGGAGCATGTGGTGTGGAGGGATAGGGATTTCTTTAGATGCAGCATTTCTAACAGAGCTGGGTCAGACATGGCTTTGTAAGTCAAGCAGAGATCGCCTCTAAGTAGGCGATATGAGACAGAGAATAGTTGGAGTTTTTTTGTCTTTCCATATAGGACAAGTGTTTAAGGCCTAAGATCCTCTTTGTGAGGTACTTTTGTGGCCTCTCCATTTGTTGCAGGTATCTAGTGAGATACATACAAATGGGGCACTGTACTCGATGATTGGCCTAATGAGGGAAGAGTAGAGGGAGACAATGACTTCTTTCTTCCTGGACGCAAAACCCTTAGTAATGAGATGTGCCACATAGAAGGACTTTTTGACCACAGTGACAATGTGGTGATCAAAAGAGAGGTTGCTGTCAACCTGTGTTCCCAGATCTCTTATAACGTCTTCTGTGTTCAGTGGACTACCATCAATGTGGTAATTCATGGGAACTGGGTTTATTCCAGTGGGGATGACGACACATTTTTTGACATTGAGCTTAAGGCCATGGTTCTGACAGCAGTCGTTGGTCACAGTGAGGCTATTCTGTAGGATGTCAACATCAATTGGGGAGTTAATAATAGCTCCCAACTTGCAAACATCTGCGAA
This sequence comes from Protopterus annectens, assembly GCF_019279795.1. Lineage (NCBI taxonomy): Eukaryota > Metazoa > Chordata > Ceratodontiformes > Protopteridae > Protopterus > Protopterus annectens. The sequence goes on from NC_056727.1 coordinate 220,653,107, forward strand.
CTTTGTCAGCCAGAGTCCCTTTGTGCTGGCCTGGACTTCAGAGAAGTAGATACCAAACAGGAGAGGACCCAGGACCAAACCCTGTGGGACTCCACTCATGATTAATTGGCAGTCTGACTTGGAGTCAGCTACTTTCACACTGTGGTTTCTATCTGCGAGCCTGTTTGCAACCCACCTAATGATATAGGGGTTGATGCCAAGCTTAGTGAGTTTTTCTATGATTCCTGAGTGGGGAATGGTATCAAAAGCCTTGGCCAGATCAAGGTAGGCTGTATGAACCACCTTGCCTTCATCCACAGCTCTGGTGACTGACTCAAAGAAGTCAACCAAGTTGAGCAGGCATGATCTACCCTTCACAATACCAAACTGTTTGGGATCCAGAGTTTGGAGATTCCCTATATCCTTGTTTATTAGGTCCATGATGATGCGTTCCATAGCTTTACATATAAGACTCATCAGGCTAATGGGGCGATAGTTCCCAGGGTCTGTAGTCGCTCCTCTTTTGTGGAGAGGGATGACTGTAGCAGTGCACCATTTGGCAGGGACAAAGCCTGAGGTGAGGCTGTGGTTGAACAGGGCACACAGGTGAGGTGCCAGTTCACTCTATAGTTCATGTAGAACACAACCAGGAATATTGTCAGGTCCCATAGAAGCTGTATTCTTGGCCTTGGGCAGTGCTATTTTAACCTGTGCAGCAGTAATACTGGGTGCCTGGCAATCTGCTGGTATTGTTATTGGTCCTTTGGGGGGAGGGATAAAGTTGGCACTGAATCTGTCGGCCAGTATACTGGCAATATCTGTTGGCTCAGTATAGGAGGTACCATTGTGCAGTAGCTCAGAGCAAATCTGGGTATTGCCGTGGAGATTCTTTACATAACTATAGAAGACCTTGTGGTTGTCTTTACTATCTGCTGCAATTCTGTTTTCATACCTAGCTTTAGAGGATTTGATGAGGGATCTCAACTTTTTGTTGAGGCAGATAAGAGAGTTTTTCCAGTCTTGGGACTTTAACTTATTCCGCATCAGTTTCCTCCTTCTGTTGTAGAGTTTGTTTATGGCAGGAGACCACCAGATTGGCTTCCTTTTTTTTGGAGGAGAGTGTCTTGGTTCTGTTAGGTATGGTGAGATCCATGCATTTGTGTATGTATTCGTACAGTGCATTGGTGCATGATTCTGCGGTCATGCAACTATTCTCCATTTGCATGGGTGCCATGAAGTTAGCCACCTCTGTTTTTAGGATCCCAAAGTTAGCTTTGGAGAAGTTTTTCATGGTGGTTACCTTTGCTGGGGGTGGGTGGGAGGGAAGTGGATTTCCAAGGTGATTAGTTTGTGGTCAGATTTAACCAGGGAGGAGCTGACTACTGGTGTAGAGCAACAGTCATCCATGTTAGTAATGACCAGGTCAAGGATGTTGCTACCTCTAATGGGGGTAAGAACAAGCTGTTCCAGGGCATTGGAATTAATAAACTCCAAGAAACATTGGGCAAGTGTATTGGTACATGAGCAGTTTACCCAGTTAATAGAGGGGTAGTTGAAGTCGTCTATTAAGAGAGTGTTAAGTTGGTCCTTAATATTCTCCAGGGTGCTTAGGAACATGGAGTGCAAGTCTTGGGACATGGTTGGGGACCTATAGCAGGCTACGACCTGAATGGCCTTGATAGATTTAAGATGTAGTACATGCAACTGTGGACAAGCACTAGCATTTAATTTTTCCAGTAGTTTCTAAACCTTGAAAATTCTAAAGTGGAAAAACACATGCCCTCTTTTGATGGCATAAGTCATGTGACTAAATCATGTGGAGACAAAGTTTATACCACTAAATATCTAGCCCTGTTACAGTGTGCAGTCTGTAGTCAATGCTCTCCCATCTAGAGGATAAGGCAAACCATGGTCGATGCCTAAAATGGTTGGTCTACATCACTCTTTCCCAGTAGGCACCACTTAGAATTTCTGCTGCTGCCCAAGACTCTTTTCATTTTTTGGGAGTATACCTTGCAAATTCAACTGGGAAGTTTGGGCTTGAACCTAGTAACTTCCATCCCCAAGGCTGAAACACCCAGCATGTTTTTGAAAGTGGGATGACATCCATACAAACAAGGGGAGAAAATGCAAGCCCCATACAGATAGTCACTAGAGGTCAGGATTAACCCCTGTACCTTGTTCCTGTTAAGTGAAGGCCTAAATTATTATGCCCCAATGTTCTCCAGCATGCTACCATATCCATCAGGATACCAGACTGCATTCTCTTCGGTGCCAAGTAACTACTATCTGAGCTTCTACTTAAAATTTACAACCTTAGCCTATCCACAGAGTTTGTGCCTGATGCCTGCAGAATAGCTGCTATCACCCACCTATACAAGGATGGCTCTTCTACAGACCCAGGTAATTATAGACCCATCAGTGCCACCAGCCTTATATGCGCAGCTGTGGAACATATCATAGCATAACTCATTTAAGCAGGAAAGGCAATATAACTGATCTAGACCTCAATCAGTTTGGTTTTGTTCACAGCAGGTCCTGCTTCCTGAACATAATAAACTTATTTGAAAAGTTTTTGGATGCTGTGGACAGTGGTCACTCTGTGCAGCTGCTTATCTCAAGCTGGCCTAGGCTTTTGACACCATCCTCTATGCTGGTGTTATTAAAAAATAGACACATTTACTGTAAATCCTGCACTGTCTACTAGATTACAAACTGGATATCCAACAGAAATCAGGTAGTGAAAGTTGCTAGTATCCTCTCTACACATAAAATTGTAACTAGTATGGTACCACAAGGATCAGTTCTGGGCCCCTTCCTGTTTGGCATTTATTTTTCAGATATACTAATCAATGACTAAGTTTGTTGATGACTGCAAACTGGGCACTGTCATCTTCCCGTCCACTAGTACTAAGCAACTCCAGCATGGGTTGGAATATGCACATACTCGGTGTACCAAAACTGGTCTCAAGTTAAAAAAAAAAGTGCAGAGTAGCAACATTTAGCAAAACTGCTACGACTTCCTATGTTATAAGTAGAACTCCTCTTCAGACAAAGAGACTTGGGTACTTATGTGGACAGTTTTCTTCCATTCAGTCATTATGTTTCCACTGCAGTCAGGAAACATTTCTATATGTTCCTTCCAATCAATTTCTAAGTAAATATCTTCAAAATCCAAGACGTCATCCTACTTCTGTACTCTTCCCTTATCAAACCTATCATTGAATGCAATGCCCCCTTTGGTATGTAGAAATCCTATATTGCTCAAAAGGAAAGACCCCAAAGATTTCTAACCAAGAAAATTAAAGGTCTTAAATACTTCAACTATTCTGTTAGATTACCAAGGCTCTCTTTATATTAATGACTGCTGCAAGGTGACCTGTGTCTCATGTTTTGAGCCATGAAAGATTCAAGCCTACTTGACCTCTGATTTCTTTAGAAACCAGTGGCTCTACAAACCAACTCACTAGAAAACAATCTACACCAACAATTAAATATAGGTTCGTAACTTAACTTATCCCTAGCCTATGAAATAAGCTACCACTACAGGTTAAACAAAATACTGTTTTGCTATACTGCTCAATTTAGGATGTGAGAACTAATGCATGCTTGTAAAGAGTAGCAATAACTTTTAAGTGTTTCTGTTTAAAGGTGTGCAAAGCTTGGCATTCCATGGTCCCCGTGACTGCTTGCCTAGTATTTTTCCTATGTTCCTATGAAGCTTAAGCACAAAAAACAGCAAGTACCTGCTTTGAAAAAGTATTGTGTTAAGCACTTACAAAAGTCACTAATTTTCAGTGGTGCCTCTGCTCACATATACTAAGCCATTTTGAATACATATCATTAAGTAAGCACCCTAGACTGGTGAAAATTTTTAAAGAACAAATTAATCAAATTATATCAAACCCAATGTGAACAAACAGGTGACTAGTCCAGAGGAACACTATGTCCTCCTTGTGTTTCGCCTTACATATCAAAATAATATGATTGCCTCATCATTTTGACCGATGACAGCAATTAGATGAGCAGCAGTTTCCAGGTAATAGCAAACAACAACCATCATAACCAACAATGTCAAGCTTTTCTATTAATTCTGGTTGCAAATGGAGATGGTACCCTGTTAATCCCCCATACTGTCTGCCTTTAAAATATTGTAGTGGTGGGGTCTAAGAGGGGTGCCAGCCCCTATACAAATGGAAATGAATGATTTATCTATCTGTTCTGCATATCTGTCTCCATGTCTACTAAATAAATTAATGCTGTACTACACACAACAAAGTGTCAGTTCGCAAGCAATGCAAAATTCTGTAAGCTCATATAATCATATCACAGTGATTCTGATGCAGTACTTATAATGAGCCCATTGTTCTCCACATTCACCAGTATACATATAGAAAGAACATTCGATAGATTGCTAGAGATATAGATATATAGGTATACGGCTATAAACATTTATATTTATATCATATTATATTATATTATATTATATTATATTATATTATATTATATTATATTATCATGAATGGGCGTACCTTCGTTGAAGGTTGTGCGTCAGGCCTGGCAAGTCGGTATGTAAAAATCTACTGCCAATCATTAGCGGACCGGAGTTCCACTGTGGCGACCCCTAACTGGGAAAAGCCGAAAGATACAACAACATATTATATTATATTATGTGCACATAGACAGTTCCATTGGCATGAGATAAAGCCCTGACTGCAACTCAAGCAACTTGAGTGCTGGTAGTAGCTCAAATGTCAGAGTTGGCATGGAGGAAGATAGGAATGATGATGCTTAAGCCTACTCTCCTCTTTTTTGGGAGGAGGGGTACATGCTTGGGCCATGCTCTCCATGGTCAAGTCCCTGGTAGAAACTGTGATCACAAGGGCTGACTGTCTATATGGAAGCAGGGCAAGTTGATCACATCACTTGGAAGCACAACTACAAATCAGAAAAAAACACTGCATACCAATACATTAGATGTCAATAAGCATACACATAGGGCCTTAAAAAGGAAAACTCTGCTCTATTCCATGGATGAAAATGCCACTTCCAGTCTATTTACCCACAGAGAATGAATGAGCTGTAGGGTGTCACCTGACAGAATGAATATTCAACAGAGCATTTTGTGGAGGATATAAGCTGATAAGGTGAATGAAGCCTGGAGAAAAAAAAATGTATATAATACATATAATGTTATTTTTATTTAAATTTTATTAACCAGGATAGACCACATGGATCTAGCTGGACCATTTTCATGCTCAGCTGAAGACAGATACAAAACTATAATGTAATCGTACAATGATCACAAACATTTGTAAGCATATAAGAAGAATTCAGTAAATATATTTGGTAAGTATACTATCTATATTCTTTGTGTAACATCTTATGGAGAAACATACTAAAAACACTTTGGACTAGATTCAATAACACCTACACTAAGTGTACATGATCTGTATTCAAGAACATCCCTATCACATTGTTTGCACTTTCTAGTCACTCAAAAAGATTACACTAAGTATACAAGTAGTCTACACTTTCTGGCAACCTTTATGAAGCCCCCTCAATATTTAAAGCTGCAAGACAATCAGTAGGAAAACTAAAATTAGGAGGAAGAAGGTGTGAGTTATGTTTGTGTTGTCTGATCACTCAGAATGGTGTACACTTAGTGTCGGCGTTAATAAATTCAAGGGAATATTTGCAAACTATAAAGTGAAGGCAGTGGAAGATAAGAGAGAAGCAGAAAGAAGGAGAAACAGAAAAGGAAAAAGTAGGGATGAAAGCAGAGCAAGATCATGGTCAAATCAGACCCTAGGCAGGGTAATGGATCAGGACCCCCCTCAAACACAGCCTACACCCCCCCCCCCCCCAAAGCCATTCCAGTGTCCCATTGCTTGGCTATTTCTCCCCAGTTGCTATAAACACTGTTCAAACATGTCAGTGTATACACTGTTTTCTGCTTTACTTCTACAATCATTACAGATATTTCATTTAATTTAAAACTTTTATTTCAAACATTATAGCACAAACACTAATAGACATTTGCTAAACAAAGCAATACAGTCTCATAGTGAAAACAGACTTAGCATTAAGAGCAAACTTCTCTGTCCTTAAAACTCACATTCATTGAAACAGCATTGAAACCCACATTCAAAGAAAATGCATCTGGCCAGTGGTGGATAAAGTTTACCTTTGGGCAGTTTTCAAACCATAGGCCCCTTGCACATATTTTTAGGACCATGCATACATGCATGTGTTCTTTGATTCACCTTCCTGATTGTATTAAATTACATTCCTTGTATAATATAGCACCACTTGTTAGAGTGTATCTGAAATTTGTACTTTTGAATATTTTTCCAGTAAGCAATGGAACAAAACGTATGAACCAATAATGACAAAACTACCTAATTCAGAACATCTCAACCATAAAAGGCCACTCAAACGTCTGCCATTAAAACCTACCAATATCAATCAATACACATAATTCTGCAGAAGTAAAACTAATCTGAATAATTCCACACTAAAAAGATTGGTAACTAATGAAGGGATTGCCACTGGCAAACAACATTATATTTCAGTATATGTCATCTACAAATTCAGTGCCTATTGACCTTGAGAAATAAATTGTCTGTGTTACACTAAAAAAAATGATAAGCTGATAATATTGCAATAGGAAAAAGATGGCAAACCAACAACAGGTTCATGGTTACCAGGTATCTCATCCAAAGGAGGGCATGCTCAGGACTGCAGCACCCCACCCCCTTAAAGTACAACTCAATACCAGCAATCCATCTACATGTTGTGAGAGTAGAACTCGCAGCTTTCTGCATCAAAGATAAGTATGCTACCTGTTGTGTTACTAATAACACTATAACTTCTATAGCACAATGGTGATGACCATTTACTAAATAAGACAGTTGCATATTGTAAACAGACTTAGCATGAGCAGGTGTAATATTCTCTTCCCTTGAAGTTCACAATTCATTAAAAATGCACTGAAGTTCAGATTTCCATGAAAATGCACTGAAGCTCACAGTTTCTTGAAAATCCAGTGAAACTCAATTCCTTGAAAATTCACTTGAAACTCAATTCCTTGAAAATGCAATGAAACTCAAATTTTTTTACAGCTTGGTAGTTGGTGTAGTTGGTGTAGAGGATTCAGACTCTCGTCTCCTGTAACTAAGGTACAGGGGTTGACCCTGAGCAAATTAACTAATCTACCATCTGTAACATTTTATACACACAAACACACACACACACACACACACACACACACACACACACACACACACACACACACACACACACACACACACACACACACAAACACACTTACTTTGTCTGCTCATGCTGTGGAAGGGTTGGGTCAAGGGTCCAAGCAGCAAATGCATTCCGTGTATGGAAGAGACACAGGAACGTCTTCTTTTAATTTAAATTCTGCAAGCAGAAAGTGGAAACCAAGCAAAAGGTTTGTGTGATGATGATGCATGCAAGCACACCTTGGGACACATGGATGGAACAGTTGCAGAGGGCATTCTTAAAGAAGAACACCCTTAAAAAACATGTGTAATTTTTTAAAATTAAAAAAGCAAATGTGACAGCCTCCTGCCCAACAGGCCTCTTCCTAGCCAGTGGAGGCCACTTCCCAGGCAGTGGGCTCTAGGCAACTGCCTATGTCACCTAGTGCTGGAGCTGAGAAGATGGTTGTCAGTGAAGGGGATGACAATAATAGGTTTCAGCTGTGTGAGTTATGTGTGGAAGAGATATACCAGCAGGAGATGTGAGTGAGAAACATGGAGTGTGAGTGTGGGGGTCTTGTTAATGTCTTGATGGGGATAGCAATTGCTGGGGGGCATGTCTTTATTAGTAATTGTTTAGGTTGGATTTAAGTTTAGAGAATGTGAGAACATGCTTAAGATCCAGTGGGAGGGATTCTTACACAGACACACACAGACACACACACACACACACACACACACACACACACACACACACAAAAACACACACACAATTTAGTTAAATGCTGTTTTCACTCAAGTACAAGTTGCTGAAAAAAAGTCAATGAAAACATATTTTACTGAATACTCATTTTTTTTGGAATCTCAGTTCACAGACATTTTCATGTACAACAGATATAACTTTAAATATTCTTTTGCATGGGTGCAATCCCTCCCAGCAAGCTCAACACTCCCCTTACTTAAATATACTAAATCCAGTCATATAACACAAGAGAAAAGAGAAAAGAACATACAGATTGAATCACTGCTGTTGCGTTGTAATTCAACAAAAATCTGTTTTTAGTAAAATAGGTTTTCAATTATTTTTGACAATTTGTGCTTCAGTGAAAATAGCATTCAGGAAGATATATGAAACCCGATAGATAGATAGATAGATAGATAGATAGATAGATAGATAGATAGATAGATAGATAGATAGAGATAGATAAACAGAAAGACAGATAGAAAAGTAGTTTTATTTATTTTGTCCTGCCTTTTCCACTACAATTACAACCATCCTTATTAACCCACCCACCTTTCCCCAGTGAATAAACTGTGGTGTTTCTTAAGTTAGATTATCCAGGCATTGCAGTGGGACTTCAGGGGGGCAGAAATCCTACTCCCACTCAGTCCACTTCCACAAACATTTCAAGATGTAACAGAGTAGCTCCACTGATCCAGGTGATATTTCAGTTAGTGTCTTGGGCACCTGTTGGAGATGGCATGGGAAAGGAAGTGAATGGCAAGGTTTAACCTGCTGGCTTCTCTTTGGGGGACAGAAGGGGATATATGTTCAAGGCACACTCTGTATGATGCAATTCCTGGTGGACACTGGGGATTTTATGATGGCGTTTATCCACAATGTGAGACAGGACTAAATGATCAAGTAACAAGCAGAGTTGTGGACATGCATCTCAAAGGTAATTGTACTCCAACCTCTCAGACACTGTTAAGAATGTTCATGGTAGAAAGGACTAACATATAAACCCCAATTCCTAATGCACAGATGACAACTCCCACTCCTAGTTTTATCCCAAGGAAATGAATGGGCTGTAGGGTTCTTGCCACAGGCGAGGAATAGGCTTAATGATCAGCAAAAGGACTAGGCCAAAAAATATAACTTTTTGAGATGCATCAGGAGTTAGGGCATCATTGTTGTGAATATAACATCACTTATGCAACTATTACATTCAGCTGAAGAAATTTTAGTCCTTTAATGCATTTAAAGGCAAATCGCAGCTTTGGGTGCTCAGTCCTTACCTTCCAGGATTACACTCTAAATATGAAAATCCATCACTGAATTCTCGTTGCTGCCATCACCGATCTGTGTCTTTCTGGTGCATCAGTAGCTTGCTGACTACTCTATACCCACATTTAAACACAACTCTTTAAAACCTAACACCCACTTTTACTACAAAATGCCAGCCAAATCTGCTTTCCACTCTATGTAAAGTTACCTGTGGCTCTACTCGACAGAGGCACTGGGAACTAAGGTCAGGTGGCACAATGCCAGGGTAATCCTATGGGCTAGGCTTGTAAAGGCTCCAGGGGCATTAACCTAGTACACACCTATGAAACTATGAACCTATACATGCATTCCTTATAATAAATCATTTTTGTTCCCATATTTATAGTTTAAACTTTAACAAAATGTTAATTTAACCCTGCATTACTAGTGTGGCAAGCATTATTTAACGTTTTATTGCCGAGGTGTTTTAACTTCTTGACAAACTGATAAAATGCATTTTTGTTGTTTTGAAGGAGCTTGTATAAAGTATTTTTCCTTATATTCCTCAAGCATTTTTACTTACTTTAAATTTCCTATTAGTTTGTCTTATATCAAATCAATTACATTTGTAACATGTCACATATACATCAATAATAACAATAATAATGTATATTTGTAACCAGTAATCTAAGCACTCAATAATACATACAAAACAGGCTGGTAGTGAATCATAATTGCTGGTTTATAAAGCCCTACTCAAAGTGTGTGCTAGTGTTTCATTTTTTTCTAGCTAACTGATGGCAATTTAGATCAAACAGAATACAGCCTCAGCTCCCTTTCTAGCTCTAATCAACATTGTTGTAGCACCTGCTGTTGTTTGCATTTACAATGCTTTAAGTGGTAGCAAAATAAATGCTTGTAATAGTATCAACAGCAATATAGTGCTCTTTAACGGCATTGCTTTAATAAAGTTATAGGTTAATAGGTTGGTACTAGGCAATCAGCCCTAGGGCCTATACAAGCCTAGCCATAACAATTTCCTGGCTATTTCTTCCCACACTATTTACTTCCTGGACCCCTGTCTAGCAGGGCGACTGACGTGATCCCTGGGGTGAATTACCTTTCTCCCATCCAATCGTCAAGGTTCCTTTTGAAGAGGGCCAAAGAGGCGCTCTGCTTGACATGTATGGGCAGTCTATGCCAGAGTCTGGGGAGTCTCTGGGTCGGGAACCTATCCCTCCAGCATGTTTTGTTTATTGCGATAACAAGGTTTAGATCCCTGGAGCGTGTGGCTCTGAGGGATTGGGATTTCTTTAAGTGTAGCATGTCCAACAGCTATGGGTTTGACATGGCCTTGTATGTTAAGCAGAGATCGCCTCTGAGTAGACGATATGCGACAGAGTATAGCTGGAGTTTTTTAAGGTGGTCAGCATAGGGCATCTGCTTTAGGCCTGTGATTCTTTTAGTGAGGTATTTCTGCGGCCTTTCCAGTTGTTGCAGGTGTCTTGAGAGGTACATACCAAATGGGGCGTTGTATTCTATAATGAGTCTAATGAGGGATGAGTATAGTGGGACTGCATTTTTTCTGGATGAAAAGCCCTTAGTGGTGAGGTGTGCCACATAGAAGGATTTCCTGACTGTTGTGGCAATGTGGTTATCGGAGGTGAGACCACTGTCCACCTGTGTCCCTAAGTCTCTTATCACGCTTTCAGTGTTTAGTGTACTGCCACCTATGTGGTAATTCACGGGTACATGTTTTTTCCCAAAGGGGATAACTATACATTTCTTGGCACTGAGCTTAAGCCCATGGCTCTGGCACCAAGCATCTGTTTCTATAAGGCCCTTTTGTAGAGTATCCACATCATTTGGAGATTCAATAATGGCCCCCAGTTTGCAGTCATCTGTGAACTTTGTTAGCCAGAGTCCCTTAGTATTGGCCTGTACTTCAGAGAAGTAGATGCCAAGCAAGAGTGGTCCCAGGACTGAACCCTGAGGTACTCCACTTGTCACTTGTCTGGAGCTGGATTTGGAGTCAGCTACTTTTACAGTGTGGGTTCTGTCAGTAAGCCAGTTGGCAACCCATCGAGTGACATAGGGATTAATGCCCAGCTTAGTAGGTTTATCTATGATTCCAGAGTGGGGGATGGTGTTAAAGGCTGTAGCGAGATCCAGATAGGCTGTGTGGACCGCCTTACCCTCGTCCACAGCTCTGGAGACTGATTCGAAGAAGTCAATCAGGTTCAGGAGACAAGATCGGCCCTTCACAAACCCAAACTGGGTGGGGTCCAGTGTCTGAAGGTTGCCAATGTCTTTGTTTATAAGTTCCATGATAATACGTTCCATGGCCTTGCATATCAGGCTTGTCAGACTGATGGGGCTGTAGTTCCCGGGATCCAAGGTGGATCTCCCCTTGTGGAGTGGGATAACTGTAGCTGTGCGCCACTAAGTGGGCATGAAGCCTGAGGTGAGACTATGATTAAACATGACACTTAGGTGAGGTGCCAGTTTATTTTGTAGTTCATGTAGTACACAGCCCGTGATGTCATCTGGTCCCATGGATGCTGTATTCTTAGCTTTGGGGAGTGCGATTTTTACCTGTGTGGCCATTATTACCAGAATTTGGCAATCTTGCACATTGAGATGGGCCATTTAGGGGTGAGAGGGGGGTGAAGTTGGCACTGAATCTATCTGCCAGGATATTGGCAATATCCTTGGGATCAGTATATTTAATGCCATTCTGTTGTAGCTCAGAGCAGATGGGAGCATTGCCATTTAGATTCTTGACATAGTTATAGAATGCCTTGTGGTTGTCTTTGGAATCTTTGGCAATTTTATTTTTGTAACTAGCTTTGGAGGATTTTATGAGGGATCTCAGCTTCTTACTGAGGCTGGTAAGGGAGTTTTTTTGCATCCTGGGATTTTCCTCTTTTCTGTAACAGTTTCATCCTTTTGTTATAAAGTTTGTTTATGGCAGGGGATTACCAGATTGGCTTCATTTTTTTGGAGGAGAGCATCTTGATTCTATTTGGGATGGCACGATTCATGCATGAGTGGATGTGCTCGTATAGTGCCTTAGTGTAGGACACAGCAGTTGAACTTTCAGTTCCCGTCTGCATGGGTGTCATGAAGTTTGTCACTTCTGACTTGAGTAGCATGAGGTTGGCTTTGGAGAAGTTTTTTATGGAGATTTCCTTACTGGGGGGTGGGGTTGGGATGTGTATGTTAAGGGTGATTAGCTTATGGTCTGACCTGACCAACGAGGGGGTGACCATAGGTGTGGAGCATCGATTTCCCATGTTGGCAATGACCAGGTCTAGGATATTGGAGCCCCTGGTGGGACAATGGATTAGTTGATCCAGGGCGTTGAAATTTATGAATTCCAAGAACAGTTGGGCAAAGGTATTGGTACACGAGTAGTTTTCCCAGTTAATGGCAGGGTGGTTGAAGTCACCCAGTATTATGGTGTTTGGTTGTATCTTAATATCTTCCAGTATGTTTAGAAATGTGTAGTGAGAATCTTGGGGCATGGTGGAGGATCTGTAGCAAGCTACAATTTGGATTGCAGTCTTACCTAGTGTTAGTTGCACCTGGAGAATTTCAGATGCATTGTTTTGGGCAACTAGCCTGGTGGTCTGAATATCCGTGGTGAATATGGACACTCCTCCACCTTTAGTGTTTCGATCCTGGTTTGGTGGCCGAAAAGTGTGGTAAGAGTTGTAGCCTGGTATTGCTGGGGTGCTCTCTGGTGCCTTGAACCAGGTCTCAGTTACTGCACAGATATCGATGTTCTCCATTTTTAGGAGTGCCTCGAGAGAGTGCATTTTGAGGTTTAGACTTCTAGCATTGAGTAGCATTACCTTCAGATCCAGAGAAGTAGTGCTAAAAATTATACTGTGTTGAATTTTGACAAAGTGTCTGGAGACAGATAAATCTAGTTACATTGGTTTCTGTAATCTAGTAAACTTACTATGTGAGATTTGCATTTTAATTAGATAGCATGAGGTTTACATTATGATGAAATGTTATACAATGCAATATAATAATATGCAATCCAAACTGGAAAATATCATATAAATAAAACAAAATGGTTTAGTGCAAGCTAGTGTTACCACCTTACAAAGCAGCTGAAGCTATCATGCTAACAAATACCACAATGTGCTTCCAGCTAAAAGAGAACTGGAAAATACTATTACCTTCAAACCATGGAAAGCAATCATTTAGCAATTATGAACAGTCCAAATTATTAAGCTTTGACTCTTCATGCTTTAGAAATGTCATCTAGGCACAACAAGGCAACAAGATACAGGATCTGTACAAGGATATTACTGAAATCCAGAAGTACAGTTCAAACCCACAGGCCCTTTAGCCAGGCTTATATGCAACCTGTGAGCCATCTGAAATATGTACTTTTATATGCTGTGGTACACCATTTGTATTTGATATTCTGGCACTTGAAGGAAAGAAACAGTATCAAACTATCCAGTGTTATCACTGGCAAAAATAAACATTCTTAATCCCACACTACCATAGCTGGGACACTTGTACTCTGTCAGTAAATGACTGACCACACTGGCCATTAACAGGTGGAACAGTCACAACAGACTCAGACCCATATCTACCATTGAAGTGCATAACTCACTGTGGTGTGCTCTGCAGGAAATACATGCATCAGCAGAGACACCCAAAAGATACAATAACCTGATCTAAAAGCTATAACCACATATATACCACTAGAAATTAAAGCTATTTGAAAAGTGAAAACGTGCATGAGTGAGTCCTGAAATATAGAATTTTAATGCCTAAAAACAGACTTCTAAATACCAAGTCCAATAAAGTATGCATAAGATTGGAGGGTGGAGGCTTGCCCTTCACATCAAGGAGATGCAGGAGGGCTTGCCACCATGTAAAAAGCAAGTTTAAAGGAGAAGAGCAATGTTGAAGATTCACCCATCATTTTCTGCAGTTTCAGTCTTTTTTTTTTTTTTTGGTCTGTCAGCATTCAGCATTATAAATGGAAATATTTCACTAGGGAGACACTAGAAATGCCAAACATGGACACTTCTTGGACAAGACCTAGCAAAAGTTGTTCATTGCTGTAAGTACATATCCTTATCCACATAATTTTCACCTAGATGTCTATATCTTGGTCTTTTTTGTTTATCCTGTCTTTCACATTGTTTACCCATCTCCTGTGCTTCATGTTAAGCTCAACTGGCCACCCACTATAATGGCCTTGGCCTCCATCACAATTTACCCAGCGTTCCTAAATTATCTGCTTCATCCATGCCTCATCAGGACAGTACCGGCATTCAGAAAGACTTAATTGTCCTCCTCAGTGAAATGTACATTTTACTCTAGACAACAGCTTATAAACACATTTGTAGAATCATTAAAGAGTAACATAGCATAACATACTGGAATATGCATCACTGGAAGGAGCTTTATATATTATCATTTAAATTTTCCCAAAGGATACAGACACTCACAAAATACAAATAAGTGCAAAATACAATGTGTACTGTAGTATGAGATACACATAAGTTTTGTGAGACAATCATACCCAATCATGCTTACATTGTGATAAATTTCACAAATCACATCACTTATAGGGTCATAAATTCATAGGTGATTACTAGGCTAACAACCCCTGATGGTCTTTTTAAGCCTAACCATGCTTCCCAAATGCATCTGACAAGTTATGATACCCTAGGGTTATTTTAAGGGGTTTACGTAGGCTTGGACATGAGTGATCAATCATTTACAGGCTACCTCTGTCTAACAGAGATTTAGAAGGCAGACCAGGGGTGAATTTCTGGTTCCCTATCTATTGCTTCAATGTATGCTTGAATTGATTTAGGGAAGAACTCTCCTTCACATGGATGAGAAGCCTGCTCTAGAAAAGGGACAGTCTCTGTGACACATACCTGTGCCTCCAACATGTCCTATTTATGTTGTGGATAAGGTTTAGGTCCCTAGCTCAGGTAGCTCTGATGCTTTTTCTTTTGCAGATGCATCTTAGTTGGATCAGAAGATGCTTTATAGGCCAGGCATAGATCACTTCTCAGCAGTCTGTTAGGAGTCCAAGGCCAGGGATAGGACTTTGAGGTCGTCTGCATAGGATATGTTGTTTACACCCTGTATACCTTTTGTGAGGAAACTTTGTGGACACTACAATGCCTGAATTAGATATTCTGTCAAATTCATTGGCCAGGTCAAGGTAAGAAGTATACACCATTTTGCTTTCATCCATGGCTTTGGTGACCTTCTCAATGAAGTTCACCAGGTTGAGTAGGCATGACCTGCCCCTGACGAAACTACATTGGGTAGGGTTCAGTGTCTGAAGGTTTCCATTATCATTGCTGCATATGCCTCTTCAGCTACATACCAAAGAAGGTGTTGTACTCAAGGACTGGTCTGATGAAAGTTGAGTACAATGGAGCAATGACATCCTTATAAGTTTATAAGTTAAGCAACATAGAATGATTTCCTTACTACCACAAAAACAAGATGGGCATACACCAGGTTTTTGTGTATGTACATTCAGAAATCCCTGACAACTGGGTCTATTCTTAGGGGTGTATTATCAATATGGTAGCTTCTAGAGATAGATGTTTAACTGAATGATACTATTATGCATTTCTTGGTACCAGGTTTTATAGTGGGGCTCTGATACCAGTTGTTCATCTGTGTCAACCCTTCCTGGATGGTATTTATGTATTTGAGGGGATTCTATGACTGCATCTAGTTTGCAATCATCTGCCTTGTGACTGTCCTTGAACTCGAAGGCTATCTTCACCTCAAATTTGACTTCATTAGACTTGATTAGCCTCCTGAGTTGCTTGTTTAGATTAATAACGGAGTTTTTTTTACCTTGCTGGGTATTGCACTTCATAATTTCTGTCATGATTTTCTTCCTTTTGTTATACAACATATTGATGTTGGGATTCCACCAGGTTGACTTGTTTTCTGAGTTTGTCCTGTGTTTATTCCAGGTAGGTACAGCTGTCTCTATGCACACATTAAAATTATTGTGCAGGGTTTTTGTGAACAACTCCACATAAATAACTATCTTCTCAGGCTTTGGGATGGCTTGAAATGCTGTTAGTGTGCCACTTAATTAGGATGTTTGCCTTAAAATAATTCCTAAAATGTCCATGCTTAACTGGAGATCTGGGTTTTATTTTTATTCCAAAGGAGACAGCTTTAAGGTCTGATCTGACCAATGAGGACATTACACTAGAGGGGGTGCAACATTCTCCCGTGTTTGTGAGGACCAGATCAAGGATGTTAACACCCCTAGTGGGCGTACAGATTAGCTGATTCATGTCATTTGTGTTTACAAAATCCAGGAATCTCTAGGCCTGCATGTTTGGGGTCATGTATAATTCCCAGTTTATAGTAGGGTAGTTAAAATCACCCATAAATATGGTGATGGGTTGAATGAGGAGTGTCTCTAGTATGTTTAAGCATGTGTTTTAGGTTTCCTAGGTCATGGAGGGGGCTCCTATAGCTTGCAAGGATATGGTATAGGACTTTTCCTATTGTAATTTGAAAGTGTAGAAGCTCAAGCAAGTCATACTGTTCATTCAGCCTTGAGGTGTGTTTGTTTTTGAAATAAACTGAGACACCTCAGCCTTTTGTACCTTCTTCTGCAACAGCTGGTCTAAATGTGTGGAAGACATTATAGCCCTGCACTGCTAGAGTGCTCTTTGTGACCTTAAACCATGTCTCAGTAATTGCTCAAACATCAACATTCTGCAGGGTGAGGAGAGCTTGCAAGGAATAAAGTTTCTTGTTTAGACTCCTGTCATTGAGCATTAATACCTTTAGATTTTCTTGGATTTTGTTTGCTATGTCAGAAAGTTTATCAAGCTGGCAATGCCTACACAGGGCACTATGGGAATGGAAAAAGGTTTTAACCAGTACTGGAAAGTCTAGCAGGGACAGGTGCAAACTATCCCTGGCAAAACAGCATGGTCTGTCAATATTGTAATCTCGTTAAATGACACCAAAAACTAAACTCATTATTAAAGTCAGTTATCTTCTCTTCATACTGTGGCATCATCCTTGGAGAAGGTAGAATGCTGCTCAATGCTTGGCTTATACTGGCCTGGGACACACAGTCCAAGAGCTCTAGCATGTCTCTGTCTTCTTATACACAAGACATGTATGTCCTAGATCAATTACACCCACGTGAGCTATGACTGGGCCGTTGTGATACTGGATGTTCAATGACCTGAGTGCTTGCTTGCATGATCTGCTGGATCCAGACCACTGACAGGCAACTGACCGTGACTATCTTCTTACTCAGTCTGGTAAGCGGGACATCTATGTATCTCATAATGTAGCCTCCTATGACCAAAATATTGGGTTGTGTGGAGGTTTGCCTTATAGGCTTAGAAGTTGAGATGCCGTGAGATGTGGCTGCATGTGCCATGGTGGGTGTTTTGTTAGCAGAGTACTTTTGTGGCTGCTGAGAATATTTATTATAAGTATAATGTCAGGGAGACCTTTGGGGTTTAGGAAGATTACATTTGAGAGCCTCAGCATATGTGGTCCATGCATCTTGCCCATACTATGTATGGTGGGTGCAGTTTGTGTGTTTCCGACATCCTGATTGGTATTATAAGTGCTTGTATGTGACAGCCTTGCCTCCAGTGACATTGCGTAACAAAATCTTTCACATACCATGTCAGTTCGTTTAAGTATTAGGTGGTTGCCAGTAAACATGAAACAATTGCTACATAGCCTCATGATGCCCATATCCACAATATGAACAATATGAACAGAAGATAATGAACTTCAGGCTGCAGAGATAATAGAAAAGTGCATATCAATGGTTACAGATTATTATTACATGAAGTACAGGGGAATGGAATTAGAGGGGTTTACGGCTGGCTACCATGGGTAAGAATCAAGACCGAAATGAAACCCACAAGGGGAGGCACCTCAGTGTGCAAACTAGTTCTTTTTTGTGCAATATTGAGGAAATTTCAGAAAAATCTCACATAAACATAATACCTTTATACAGGCTCAGAAAATCAGAAAACAAGCAAAATAGTCCTCTGGCTAATCACAATAACCACACTCTAAAGCTTCCTGTCCAATTTTTAGCAGTTAATGGGACCAGGGTGTCCTCTACTGTAGCTAGAGTGCATACCTAACTCTTCTAACTTTAAATCACTGAAATAGCCCAGAAGTGCAGTAAATAAACAACTTACACAGTAGCTCAAGCAGAAATCACTTAAAATAGATAGGAATGCAGAATTCAACAGTTTAAATGGAGTGGCAAAACAACAGCACTCTAAAATTATTTAAAGTGCACTTTGCTCCTTCTCTAACCAGAAGCAAAAGAGTAGCACTAGTCTCAAGCTGCTTCCTGAGAAGATGTATTACCCCATGGGCTCTCAACAAAACTATCTCCAGGCCACTTAGTGAAGTCCCATACACAGTGCCATATCAGAGACCAGTAGAAACCAATGTATTCTGCCCCTTCTCTCACCAGGAGCAAAGCAGTAGCATTAATCCCCATGCTGATTCCTAAAAATAAATTTTGCAGGCTTTTCAGTGTGTAATCTCAAGGAATGCTAGAATGCCCATTTGATCCTTCTTTCACCAGGAGTAAAAAAAAAAAAAAAAAAAAAAAAAAGCAATAGTCCCAAGCTGATTACCAAAAAGCAGTTCCTAGGCTCACCAAGGGTGAAGCGTAGCTGCGGTGGTGCAACGGTTAGCATTGCTGTCTCACAGCAACAGGTTCTCTGATTAAATTCTTGACTGGGGTGCCTTCTGTGTGGCTTCTGCATGTCCTCCCTGCGGTCATGTTGGTTTTCTCTGGGTACTCCAATTTCCTCTACATTACAAATACATGCAGTTGGTGGATTGGACACTCTAAATTGGCCATAGATGAGAGGGTGCATGCGAGTAAGTGGCATGAATGAATTACTGCGGCAGGGCTAGCTGACTAGCTCCAGATGATTGTCACTGGGGAACTGACACCCTGACCCCATGTGCAAAATGGGAAAAGGGGTTGAGGATGGAGGGATGGACTCCCTAGGTTCACCAGTGACTGGTAGCCTAGTCTCAGATGTTACAGATTTTAAAACAAAAATGGAAAAAAGAGATGAATGCTCTGAAATTTTCAGTGTGTACTAAGTAAGTGGGATGCATACATTTTAACTGTACAGATTTTCTCAGAATGTCCAGATTTTCCCCTCATATTTTTGTTTTGTTTTTCATAAAATTGTGGTTTTCTGGCAAATTAGTGGTAAAGCGTTAAAGGTTGAAGTTAGAAAATAATGACAGATAAATGAGTTTTAGACTTCATACCCTTCAGAAAATTCATGCTAATGCAAAACATGTTATTCTATCAACTTTCTAAGTTTGTAAGAGCAATATTTAAAATGTGTCCCTATTTTTAGGCCTTTGTCCCACTTTTATTTATGGTTCTGTCCAGATTTCTTGCTCTAAGAGCTTGAGAGGTATGGTGGGATGGCATGAAACAGATGATAACTCAAGCTTTAACAGTATAAGGTGAGGGCCTTCCAGTTGATCTCTCAGTGTCCAGTAGAATGAGCAGATGAGATGAGACTGGGAGGAGTGCCCAAAGTCAAATCTGTAGTAGGGATGAGCAGCTGAAGAGACATCAAGTTCGAAAGCACAATACAGATGGGACAGATGGGCAGGAAAACTGCAGTCAGACAACAACAGAGTCTTACAGCTCATCTAAATAACAATGCAGCTAATTGCTTCAAGTTGAAGTTGAAGATAGTTCTGATGGCTTAGTGGTTAACTGCTGTGACTATAGTGTGCAGGGTCCTGGGTTCAAGACCTGCAAGGGCTGTTTACCCTGCTAGACAGGGATCCAGGGAAGTAAATTCTGTGGGAAGAAATATCCAGGGAATTGTTATGACTAGGCTTGTATAGATTCTAGGTCTGATAGCCTAGTACCAACCTATGATCCTATGAATAAGAAATCCTATTTTCTCATCTCCTCCCATTAATTAGCTAGAATGGATTATTTTACAATCAATGGACAAAAAAAGAATTAGTTTCAGACCCTGGCCAAGAAATTTTATAACTCCAAGCAGGAAAAAAATGAGATAGAACAAAATTAAAAATAAACTGTAATGCAAGAGTAAAATAAATAAACAAATAACATACCCAAACAAAAAAGACCTCCTAGGCAAAAACACACACGAACTCCACTGCCCACCATACCACACACTACACATAGTCCACACTTGTGTCTCACAGCCACTAAGGCCTAAACATAAACATAACATATTAGTCATAGGAGACGCCATTGTGAGACACACAAATGTACCCCTCACATGGCTGGATAAGGAGAAAGACACAATTAGTTGTTTGTCAGGTGCCAGAATCCACCATATCACCCATGCACTCAAGTCTCTCAATGACAGGTATTGTTATGACTCTGTCATAGTCCATGTTGGTGTGAATGACTTGAGATGTACCTCCCTGGACTATATAAAGAGAGACATGATCGAGCTCGTTGAATATGTGTCCCAGGCAAGTACGTTTATAGCCTTAAGTAACATTCTACCGTCACCCAGAATGATGCCTGAATACAAGCAGAAAATGATTGAGTTTAACAACTGGCTTAGTTTCTGGTGTCATTTCAAGGGGATCCAGTACCTGACAGCTTGGGAAGACATGATTGACAAACCACGATTCTTCACCAGAGATTGCCTGCATCTGTCTCCCTTGGGCTTCAGGCTTCTGGCAAAGGCTCTTGCCTCCCCCACAGTGCCTTTTTAAGCAATGCCATGGGGTCAAAACTACCAACATGAAAATTTATTGCAAGCATTCTTAACCCCGGAAGATGCTGACATTTGTGCAGTCACAGAAACCTGGTTCAAAGCTGTGGAGAGCACCACAGCCATACCTGGTTACTCATCCTATCATGCATTCAGACCCCAGACTGTGGGCAGCAAAGCAAAAGGAGGTGGAGTTGCAATATATATAAAAGACATATACTCCTCCAGGCTGGTCAGACAGTATGACACACAGGAGATACTCTATGTGCAGTTAACCATTGACAAGACCTCCTATTCAAATCATAACTAGCTACAGGCCCCGGACTTTGATTCAAGAGGCCCACTCCACCTATTTTATTTTTTTTTTCAAACTATTGAGTTATTGCCTGACATCTGCTCTCTGTCGTCCATGCATTAATGCTATTACCTGACTGCAGTTTGCTTTGTCCCTGAAACTAAAGACACACGTGCATGTCAGCCTCTTCAATCAGCTGTCCTCATTACAATTAATGTACATTCCTCCACACTTGGTCTTGTTTGGTGTAATACACATACAGTGACTAGTGATGTCTGCAGTTAAAACCGCTTGAAGGAATTAGTATTACAGCTGTATGCCTTTTTGTTGCTTTGCATATTTCAACAGAGTTGCAGCTGGTTTGGCCTATAGTACTTCTGTTATTATAACCCCTTTGTGACTAGTTCCCACTGAGATACACTAGTGATGTCCTCTGCTTGCAGTCTTCCATTGCAGTAAGGGTACTATTTCACGATGTAACATGCATTGTGATAGTGCCTTACTCGGAAACTATTCCCATTGAGCCACATAAAATGACTTTGTCTGCTTGTAGTTGCCTACGGTATTAGGAGTACTATTTCACTAATGTAACACACATTGCTTTCACTTCCCTACTGCCTAAAGTGTATATTGTGTTTCTGTAAATTGCAAGGTATAGCCTTCCAGATGCTGAGTGAGTTTTGTTACATACTGTCTTATATATTGCTAATGACTACTGCATATATTTGCAAATAGGCAAGGTTTATATACATGTTGTTTGCTGCATTCCTGCTGGTATTAGAGACTTTAGTCTTTGCACCTGCTATTTTGGAAGATTTTCAGTCCATATAGCTCTAGTTAATCACTGTATATTAATCAGATCAAACAAAATGATTTTTGACTGGAAACAGACTGCCTGCCTTGCTCGGATTACTTTCAAATACTTAGTAATTCTGTACAATATTTCAAATTATATATTTCTTATTATTTTGTTGACTTAAGACGAGTTTAAGTTCGCTACTTCTACTACTATTGTCTGATCTGATTAATATACAGTGAT
Source organism: Protopterus annectens (assembly GCF_019279795.1). Lineage (NCBI taxonomy): Eukaryota > Metazoa > Chordata > Ceratodontiformes > Protopteridae > Protopterus > Protopterus annectens. The sequence continues at coordinate 220,675,419 of NC_056727.1, forward strand.
TAATTAGAGATATATAGGTTCATAGGTTGGTACTAGGCTCTCGGCTCTAAGGCCTATGCAAGCCTAGCCATAACAATTCCCTGGAAATTTTTTCCCACAATATTTACTTCTCTGGGCCCCTGTCTAGCAGGGCGACTGACATGATCCCCAGGGTGAATTTCCTATCTCCCATCCAATCATCAAGGTTCCTTTTGAAGAGTCTCTGGGTCAGGAACCTATCCCTCCAGCATGTTTTGTTCATTGTGATGATAAGGTTTAGATCCCTGGAGCATGTGGCTCTGAGGGATTAGGATTTCTTTAAGCGGAGCATGTCCAACAGCTCAGGGTTTGACATGGCCTTGTATGTTAAGCAGAGATCGCCTCTGAGTAGAAGATATGCCACAGAGTATAGCTGGAATTTTTTTAGATGGTCAGCATATGGCATCTGCTTTAGGCCTGTGATTCTTTTAGTGGGGTATTTCTGTGGCCTTTCCAGCTGTTGCAGATGCCTTGTGAGGTACATACCAAATGGGGCATTATACTCTATAATGGGTCCAATGAGGGATGAGTACAGTGGGACAATGACCTCCTTTTTTCTGGATGAAAAGCCCTTAGTGATGAGGTGTGCCACGTAGAAGGATTTCCTGACTGTTGTGGCCATGTGGTTATCAAAAGTGAGACCACTGTCCACTTGTGTCCCTAAGTCTCTCGTCACACTTTCGATGTTTAGTGTCCTGACACCTATGTGGTAGTTCATGGGTACATGTTTTTTTCCAAAGGGGATAACTATACATTTCTTGGCATTAAGCTTGAGCCCATGGCTCTGGCACCAGGCATCTGTTTCTGTAAGGCCCTTTTGTAGAATATCCACATAATTTGGGGATTCAATATTGGCTCCCAGTTTGCAGTCATCTGCAAACTTTGTTAGCCAGAATCCCTGAGTGTTGGCCTGTACTTCAGAGAAGTAGATGACAAACAAGAGTGGTCCCAGGACTGAACCCTGAGGTGCTCCACTTGTCACTTGTCTGGAGCTGGATTTGGAGTCGGCTGCTTTTACAGTCTGGGTTCTGTCAGTAAGCCAGTTGGCAACCCATCAAGTGACGTAGGGGTTTATGCCCAGCTTAGTAAGTTTATCTATGATTCCAGAGTGGGGGATGGTGTTGAAGGCCTTGGCGTGGTCCAGATAGGCTGTGTGGACTGCCTTACCCTCGACCACAGCTCTGGAGACCGATTCGAAGAAGTCAATCAGATTCAGGAGACAAGATCGGCCCTTCACAAACCCAAACTGGGTGGGGTCCAGTGTCTGGAGATTGCCAATGTCTTTGTTTATGTTCCATGATAATGCGTTCCATGCCCTTGCAGATCAGGCTTGTCAGACTGATCGGACGGTAGTTCCCGGGATCCAAACAGATCCTCCCTTGTGGAGCGGGATAACTATAGCTGTGCGCCACTCAGTGGGCACAAAACCTGAGGTGAGGCTATGATTAAACATGACACTTAGGTGGGGTGCCAGTTCATTTTGTAGTTCATGTAGTACACAGCCTGGGATGTCATTTGGTCCCATGGATGCTGTATTCTTAGCTTTGGAGAGTGCTGTTTCTACCTGTGTGGCTGTGATTATCGGAATTTGGCAATCTTTTGGTATTGACATGCGCCCTTTAGGGGGTGAGAGGGGAGTGAAGTTGGCACTAAATCGATCTGCCAGGATATTGGGCAATATCCTTGGGATCAGTACATTTAATGCCATTCTGTTGTAGCTCAGAGCAGATCTGAGCATTGCCATTTAGTTTTGTGACATAACTATAGAATGCCTTGTGGTTGTCTTTGGAATCTTTAGCAATTTTATTTTCGTAACAAGCTTTTGAGGATTTTATGAGGGAGCTCAGTTTCTTACTGAGGCTGGCGAGGGAGTTTTTTGCATCCTGGGATTTTCCACTTTTCTGAAACAGTTTCTTCCTTCTGTTGTACAGTTTGTTTATAGCAGGGGACCACCAGATTGGCTTTCCCTTTTTTGGAGAAGAGCATCTTGGTTCTATTTGGGATGGCACAATTCATGCATGAGTGGATGTGCTCGTACAGTGCCTTAGTGCAGGATTCTGCAGTCGAACTTCCAGATCCCGTCTGCGTGGGTGTTGTGAAGTTTGTCACTTCTGACTTCAGTAGCATGAAGTTGGCTTTGGAGACGTTTTTTAAGGAGGTTTCCTTACTGGGGGGTGGGGGTGGGATGTGGATGTCAAAGGTGATTTGCTTATGGTAAGACCTGACCAATGAGGGGGTGACCACTGGTGTGGAGCATCTATCTCCCATGTAAGTAATGACCAGGTTTAGGATATTGAGCTCCTGGTGGGACAAAGGATTAGTTGATCCAGGGCGTTGGAATTTATGAATTCCAAGAACTGTTGGGAAAAGGAGTTGGTACCCGAGTAGTTTTCCCAATTAATGGCAAGGTAGTTGAAATCACCCAGTATTAGGGTGTTTGGTTGTCTTCCACACAGAGAAGTTTCTTACACTTTTTTGTTTTTGGACTCACTATACTTGTTTAGTGGGTTGTTTGAGACTTCGGGGATACCACAGAGATTGCTTGTTTTTTTTACACCTGCTATTTTAATCACATGAATCGACCTGCTTTTCAGAGTGCTTTGATTTGTATGCTTTTGTTTCTGCTGTTTACAGTTATATTAATTTGATCTCCTTCTGTGAGTACCTTAATTTACATGCATTCATTTTTGCTTTCAGTCTGCACTGTTGTTTGTTATACTGCTCATTGCTTCTGTTAATGCTGCATTACATTACCCCATTTTGTCCGTCCTTCTCTTTGATGTCCTAAATCTGTTATTAACATTCAACCCTGCCAGCACTCTCACCCCTTACTTCCACCCACTATATCTGACCTACACTCTTTCCCCTGCACCCCTATTTCCCTCACTATTCTCCTGCCATACCAGTTTCAATCACCACAATACCTACATTATTTGTATCTCCCCAACCTCCTCTCTCTCACTCACCTCACTCTACTTTACATACACCCCCCCTGCACAGTAATGCCCCTTGTACTGCTTCTTCTATCAAACACATTTGGGATCCAGTTCTCTCTAACTCCTCTTTCTCTTTCCAAATGTTTTTTCTAGGTAAGTGATAGGTACAATTCCTGCAAAGCCCACAGACCAACTTTGCTTGAAAATAACTTACAGTCAAGTCCTCTCCATTGGTGCCAACATCCAGCTATCAAAGTCTATTTAAGTATGTCCTGCTAAGTGCACTGATTTGTGTTACCTGAACTGTTACTCTTGTGTAGGCGATGTCTGTTGCACACCTCCTGGTCACCCCTTATCTCTCCTTCTGCCCTGCACCTTTTACTTTCCCCTTCCTGCCTGCAATTTTGTCTTTGGACTCTTATATCTTCCTGTTCTTTTTCTGGTCTCTCCTACTCTATACTGTCTCGCCTGCATTTCTCTGTTTCCCCCAGCCACCTCCTGTATTTCCTTACTGAACTATTTGTCACCCCCCCTTCACTCTTTCCTCTCTTTTTTTCTCAGATCATCTCTCCTTGTTACTCTATTTCTCCATTGCCTCTCTCTCTCCCTGGTACACTTACCTGCATACTGATTGTTTTTCTGTCTCCTTCTCCAAAGGTATAGCCCCACTCTGTTTGTTCCCCTCCCATGCCCAACCCCACCCACCCCATATCATTTCCTTTATACCTAACCACCTGTTTCCTCCTACCAAAGACTCCTCCCATTCCTGCTCCTCACCAACACTCCATCATACTTCCAACTGCCATCATAGAAACACTACCACCTCCACCGCCTCTCTTTACACACAGCCCTACAACCACTAAATTTACATATATTTAATACTTACTTACATTACATATTCATAGGTAGAAAGTACAAGTAGATTATTAACCTACAATTCTCATTTCCTATAAATTATATTCTCAACTACTGCAGATTGACTTTATCCATAGTCAAGCACAGCATTATAGACAAGTAACAAGTATACCCCTCCCCCAATCTCATAATTCATTAACTCTGTTACCCTTTCCTATCTAGAGGATACCATTTAGCTCTCCCATGCTTCCTTGGCCATACTGTAGCTCCCTAACACATAATAGATAACTCTGGCACTAGCCATACTCTCCAAAACTTTACACAATCAACACACCCAGCACTACCAGCAGCTTGTAATAGCGCCTAAGTCCCTAACACAACTTCATCTGGAAGCTATTGACCACTCACATTATCAAATCAAACACTCTTAATTACTTAACACTTCAGATCTACTACCCCTTAACAACAAACTCCACTACACCTTTATCACTGTACCTTTAACACAGAACCAATCTCCCACAGTTATAGATAATACCCTTGTATATACTCCACTCTTTCTGTAACATGTGTAGCACACAACCAACTCAACTACTAAAAACATTACTATACCCATTAACAATCTTCACCCTACTCCTACTTTCTAACCTCTCCTGCTACCACACTCAACCTCATAACCACGCCCCATCCCCTTGGCAGACAAAATCTACAGGCCATCCCATCAAACTAAAAAATGTCCCTATACCGCCAGGCGACCTTACCTATTCCCACCCCTTTCCTTACTTATACAATAAACTGACAATCAAAACAAACCCTCACACTTCTCAAAGACAAAACAAGATAATCCACAAATTAAGCAAACTCTATCTACACCTACTCCATAAATTCACTTGTTGCGGAGACATACACCCCAATCCAGACACATTACAACAACCAACCCTAACTTAACTAAATGCCCTATACCACAGACCTACCTCATCTCTCCTCTACTTAAACATTAATGCAAGAAGTATACTTAACAAATTTCAGGACCTTCATGCCCTACTAGCTCTATACAATCCATATATAATTATAGTAAATGAAACATGGCTTAAACCACAACACCACAATAATGAGATTACCGCCCCTGGCTACAATATTATCCACAGAGACAGATTAGAGAAAAAGGGAGGAGGTGTAGCAATATTATTTAAAAATCATTTCACCATAGAACAATTGGATTACAGTACCCAAAAAGTCAAAGATGTAGAATTAATCCTTGCCAAACTAAAAACTAATTCCAAATAACACATTATTATTGCAGGTGGTTATATCCCACCAGGCAATAAGATCACGGTAATGGAAGGAATGCTCAGCTGGATCTCTAACTCCCTTCCACAAGAAACCATACTATTAGGGGACTTTAATATTGACTGGATTAACTGCTCCAGCCACAATCCCTCTGCCTTCATAAACCTCCACAGGTTTACCCAAATCACCCCCACTAGAACTGACAAAACATCCAAACACCAGTCAATCTTAGACTGGATCCTGGTATCTGACTCCACTCGTACATAGCAATTTGGATGTCTTCCAGATAGTCTAAGTGACCATCATCTAACCTACCTAATTAGGGACAGACCCCAAATGAGCAGCCAACCCATCCTCAGAGTAGTTCGCATCAAAAATAATTTTATAGATGACTTCATCAATGCACTAAAAAGCTGGACTCCCCTAAAACAACTATCTCTAGATGAAGGTGTAGAATACACCTTCCTAAAAATCTTAAACCATCATGCACCCTCCCGAACCATTAGAATAAAAACTAACTATGCCCCATGGCTAAGAAAAGATACTAAAACCATAATGAAAGAAAGGGACAAGGCCTGGATCCAATATCACAAAAACAAAACCACTACCTTGAGACAAAAAACTATCTAGAACTCCGTAACAAAGCCAAAAAGCAAATCAAATTAGACAAAACTAATTACTATAAAAACATGCAAGAAAAATATGCCTATAGTCCGCAAAAATTCTAGGCCACTATAAATAGCATACTGCACACAGGAAAATCCACTATGCCATCCCCTGTGCTACCAAATAATCTTCAAAACATTCCCACACGATTTAACAAATTCTTTACTGAAACTGTCCAGACCCTTGCCAATGCCCAAAATAATACTATTAGCTCCACACCAATAACTACCCCAGCCCAATATACCAAACAATACCCCCAATTTCAGCCTTCACTCTGTATACACCAAGGTAATATCCAAACTCCTTAAAAAACTTAAACCAACCACACTAGCAGCTGATAACCTACCAGCAGATTTCCTTCAGATATCAGCTGATGCCATAGCCTATCCTTTCTCTATTCTCGTAAATAGGTCTCTATCAGAATGCAAAGTTCCAACCTCATGGAAAACATCACATATCATTCCACTGCATAAAGGAGGTAACTCTTTAGAGCTCACTAATTACCATCCAATAGCAATTCCATCACCTTTGTCCAAAATATTAGAAATAGTTGTTCACACTGAAGTAATGCAGTACCTCCAAAATAACAACCTTCTCTCCATATCTCAGCATGGCTTTAGACCTTCCCACAGCACCAGCAGAGCACTACTATCATTCATCAATATAGTTAACCACCATAGAAACAAGGGTCTGTTTGTAGCTTCCATATTCTTAGACTTATCAAAAGCCTTTGATATGGTAAACCATAGTATGCTTCTTGAAACTCTATCTACCCTAAATATAATCCCTCCTCTGTATCATGGTTTAACAGCTGCTTATCAGACCGTCAGCAAGCAGTTCTCTGGCAAGATCAACTGTCCACCCTGTTACCAGTAACCACAGAAGACCCTCAAGGGTCCATTCTTGGCCCCTTGCTGTTCTCTCTATTTACTAACCAGATCTCTTCATCCACACCCTCTGCCTCAATAGTACAATACGCTGATGACACCACCCTTATATGTGCCACTCCCACCTTACATGAACTGCAAACCCTAACCCAAAATAACTTCACCCTAGTGGAAATTTGGTTTACTAGCATCAAACTTTTTCTTAATCCCAAAAAAAATAAACTAAATTATTTTCAGCCCAGGCAGATCACCTCCCCTAAACATTAACTTCACCATCAACTCTAAAGATAATATTCAAATCAACCCAACCACACACACCAAACTGCTAGGTGTAGAAATACACAATAACTGGAAATTCAACATACACATAGCACAAACCATTAGGAAAGTTAACAAAAACTTGGACTCCTCTACAGGCACAAACACTCTTATCACTAAACATACCAAAGCTACCATTGCAAGAACTCATCTTTTATCATTCCTCCTATATGTCTCTCCCATCTTGACTAATCTCCACCAGTCGGACCTAAATAAAATGGAAGCTTGCTATAACAAGATTGCCAGGTTTGCAACTGAAGCCTCATATAGGTCCCACCACTGTCTATCCCTTAAGCAGCTCAACTGGCCTACGTTGCCTCATATACGCCTACTCAATCAACTGTCTATAGCACACAAACTCTACTACTTTCCTGACATAACCCCAGCACTTCAGCATCTAATACAGCCCCACATTCCCTCTAGAGCCTTAAGATCTAGTAACCAGAACCTAATAACTGTCAAGCATAAAAATGAAGCTGGCAAATCCCTTTTTGCCAGCACCATTGCCAAAAACTGGAATGCACTACCAAGCCATATAACCTCTACTACCTCCCCTTCTCATTTCAAAAAACTCCTGAAAAACCACTATCTAAATGACTGGCTATGCTCATGTCAATCCCCAGGTTAATCCACACCAAAAGATTGTTGCACAGCTTCAGCTATGTATAAACAGTTTTCTCCTGAAAGCTTGTTAACTCATTGATATTTACCTTCCTCTAATTCAAACATATGTTGTCTTAAGTTTCTTCTGTACCGCAATGATTGTCACTGTTATAAGCTATGAATGCTAGATGCATGATTTATTATCTCTCTCTCACGTACTGTGCTGTATTGTTTTGTGTTATTTGTGGAGCTTTTCTCCCCGAGCCTCCACTGAAAATGGACCTGTGTCCAGTCAAACTTTTCCAGTAAACAAATGTAAAATAAAATAAAATAAATAAATAAACCGGGACCACTTCAAATCTATCAAAATTCAACCCTTTATCCTGATCCTGGGTGACTTTAACTATCTAACTATAGGTTGAAAGAACTACTCATGCCAAAACACAAATGCCTAGAGATTCCTTGATTTCATCAGTGCAAATGCCTTGGACCAGCTGGTCAACACCCCCAAAAGAGGTGAAAATATCTTGGACTTGGTATTAACCAACACGAGTAACCACAGCAGCATCCATACAGTGTCATCCTCCCTGGTAAGATCCGACCACAAAGTGGTCACTTTCGAAGTCACCATCTTGCCCAACCACCCCCTAGCTAGGTTTAAACAAAAAAAAAAAACTTCTCCAAAGTTGATTACAGCCTCCTGAGTGAAGGTATAAACAGCTTCACAGCCTCTCCCCTCCATAGGAAGTGGAACATATGTCCAAACCTACACCAAAGTACTATACAAGCATTTATATAGCTGCATGGAATCAGGAATACCTGACAGGACAAAAATCATCCTTCACAAGGAAGAGTAAACATGTCTGGTAGACATCTGCAATAAATAACTCTATAATAAAAGGAAAAAATTGCTGTCCGGGACCAAGAAGGAGCAGGTGCCTTATTGAAAGTAATCTCTCCTTAGCCTGAACAAGCAAATAAGAGCACTAGTGAAATCCTCCAAAGCAAACTTTGAGTACAAATTGGCCACATCTACTAACGATAATCATAAGGCCTTTTTCACATATGCCCACAGTCTCAAAGGAAGTACTCAGATCTGCTCAGAACTGGTGGTCAAGGACACCACATAAACAAACAGAGTAGATCTTGCCAACCTGTTCACTGACAGGTTCAGTGAAAACTTCACCCCTCTGTCCCCCCATAAGTAAATCAGGACATCCTCAGCACCTGCCCCTTCCCATTATCTCTAGGGAGTAAGTTATCAATGCCCGCTCAAAAGCAAAAAATACAGCCTCAATGGAACCCAATAACATCCCAGGCTGCATCCTATATGAACTCTGGCAGGAACTTGCAGCACCATTAGGCACCCTATTCAACCAAAGCGTGAGTGCTGGCTTCATCCCAGCTGAGTGGAGAACAGTCACTGTCATCCCTTTGCCCAAAGGTGGAGCATCCACCAATCCAGGAAATTATAGACCCTTCAGCCTAACTAGCCTGATCTGCAAGGCCGTGGAATGAATTATCATGGACCTCACTAACAAGGACATTGGTATCCTCCAAACACTCAATTCCACACAGTTTGGTTTTGTCAAGGGGAGGTCATGCCTGTTAAATTTGGTCAGCTTCCTTGAGACAGTCACCAAAGCCATGGACGAAGGGAAGACGGTGCACACCACCTACCTTGACCTGGCCAAAACCTTTAATACTATTCCCCACTCGGGTATAATAGATAAACTCTTTCAACTAGGCATCAATCCGTATGTTACCAGATGGGTAGCAAACTGGCTCACTGATAGAACCCACCTAGTCAAAAAAGGGAAAGCCATCTCAAGCAGTAGACCCGTAACGAGCAGTGTACCCCAGGGATCGGTCTTGGGGCCTCTATTGTTTGGGATATACTTTTTTCTGAGGCACAGGCCAAAACCAGTGGGCTATGGCTGACCAAGTTTGCAGATGACTGCAAGCTAGGCACTGTCATCAGTTCCCTTAGTGATGTAAACATCCTCCAAGAGGGTCTCACCCAAACAAATGACTGGTGCCAGAAACATGGCCTCAAACTGAATGCCAAAAAATGCATCATCATCCCCTTTGGGGAGAGTGACATTCCCACAAATTGTCACATTAATAATAAGGTCCTAAGCATGCAATCAGTCATGTGGGACTTGGGCAGCCTGGTTGATAGCAAACTGACTACTGACCACCATATTTCCTCCATTGTACGGAAAGCTTTCTACATGGCCCACCTCATTAGTAAGGGTATCTCATCCAGGAACAAGGAGTTCATAACATCCCTGTATTCTTCCCTCATAAGACCCATTATTGAGTACAATGTCCCTTTCGGCATGCACCTCACAAAGCATATGCAGCAGCTGGACAGACCACAGAGGTTCTTCACCAGGAGAATCCAGGGCCTCAAACATCTACCCTACACAGATAGGCTAAAGGCCCTGTCCCTCTCCTCAGTCTCATACAGACTCCTCAGAGGTGAACTCTGTCTGGCATACAAAGCAATCTCAGACTCCACCTTGATGGGACTGCTGCATATCTGCAATTCAGGCTCCACTTGAGTAACACGTGTGACCTCAACCTGGTCCGTGACATCAATAGGACTTGTTGGCGGGACAGAGACTCCCCCTTCTGTGGAATAGACTCCCTCTCCACATCAAGCAGACTGCCTCATTAACCCTTTTTAATTGCAACCTGGCTAACTGGATGGGAAACAGAAAATACACCCCTGGGATTCCACCTGTGCCCCTGCTGGACAAGGGCAGTGGGTGCTGACTTGTCAGAACATGGGCTAAATTCTTGGCTAGGCTTATAAGGGCATCAGGGCCAATAGCCTAGTAACTTCCTATGATCCTACAAATAAATAAATAGTGCAGGTATCTGAACTTTAAAGGGATAAATTCAATCCAAAAGCAAATGCAGTCAGACAACAGAGTAACACAGCCCTTCATCTAAATAATAATGCAGCTAAATGCTTCCAGTTGAATAAGAAATCATATTTCTCAGCTCCTCCCACCAATTTTTGATTGGATTAGTTTTGAGTCAGTGAATGGAAAAGGGATTCTTTTCTAACTGCCCCTAGCCAAGAACTTTTAAATCTCCAAGCAGAAAAAATTGAGGTAAAACAAATTTTAAAATAAAATAAACTGCAATATAAGACCAAAAACAAAAAAATAATGGAAGTATCCAAACCATAAATAAATATATTCAATCTAAATGAAATGCAAATATACAACAGCAGAATCACACAGCACTTCATCTGAAATATAATGCAGCTAAATGCTTGCAGTTGAATAAGAAATCCTATTTCTCAACTCTTCCAACTAATTAACTAGATTGGATTCCTTTTCAATCAGTGAATAGATAAAAAACTTTTATAACAGACCCCAGTCAAGGACTTTTAAAACTCCAAGCAGAAAAAAGTTTGAGGTAAAACAAAATAAAGCAAACTGTAAATAAACAGCAAACATAAAAAAATATAATGCAAGTATCCAAACCATAAATCAATAAATTCAATCCAAAATCAAATGCAGTCAGGCAACAACAGCAGCTGAAGAGTACTTGTGTAGTTGCACAGACTAAAGCACACATTACACAGCAAGGGTGTATGTGTATCATACTCAAGACATATGTGCATGTGTGCAATGAATCATATCAGTGTTGTAACATATACCCTACAATTCATATGTGGTATCAATCATAAAGATAAAAAACAAGCCTTAATAGTACAAGCATGTGAGTTCAACACATCTAAATTTCATCGTAAGATGCAAAAATTATAACGCACACACATATAGTAATTAACTATACTATTTAAAATGACTGGATCCTAGCCAAATGGCCTCAAGCACAGTCTACATGCACCCATAAAATATTTAATATCTTGAATTGTGAGCTTTATGTAAATGGCAGATGAAAAAACATCTAGAAAGATGTTTGCCAAGACCCCCCCCCAAGCACCACCATGGGACAAACAGGAGATTTGCTTACTTACGAGGCTTATTTTGGGCTTCCATGGCATTCTGTTTAGTGATGAACCCAAATTAATGGGTCACATAAGCTCTGTCTCATGGATCCAAATAGGTGAGTAGACTTGACTGCTGATATTGAAATACCACTAGATGGGGAATAGTGTCAGCATAAATTGTCAGACCTGCCACAACACTGAGCAGAGTATTTAGAATACACAGGTGGTAGAAGAATAAAAAAGGATTCCTTCTAGCTGCAATGGGGTACTGTAACATGACAACAAAAGGATATCCTAGAAGAGGTACTGGATGTAGCATGAGTTCTAAATGTTCCTTACATACTTTAAAGCCTGAGGGTATTGTTGCAAACTAGTGAGCTTTTCAGGCTTTGTAGAAGCACTTACAGAAAATTAGAAGTGCACTGATAACAAGCAACACTTTTTATTTATTTTTATTTATTTGCATTTGATTACCAGGAAAGTCCAAAAGGGATGACTGGCATATCCCTTTTCAGTGGAGAACCAGAGAGAGAAAAGCTCCAGAATTAGTTACAATAGCATAAATCAGTTACAGATGCAGTACATAATCAGTTGTAAGCATTTTAATTTCAGGTTAATTACAAATACAAATGTGGTAAGAGCATAATAGGGTGAGATTACATAACTTATGGGACTAACAGCAGTAGAAAATCTAATACTGTAGTTAAAAGTAATTCAAACAGGTAGAAGTTTTGACGACTCCTCCCTGGGCCAGTAATCAAGGACCTGAATCCTCACCACTAACACTGGAGAGGGACGTTCATATGGAATACAAATGGATACACTCAGTATCTCCAGATGCAGCTCTCTACACCAAGTACAATTTCCCTTAGGAGCATACAGGGAACACATTCAGCCTGGGGTCTGGATTTCTTTGTATCTGTCTTCCTCCAGGTCCCCAATAAGACTCCCCACTGGTACAGCTGTAAGGTTAGGTCCTCAGCTGAGTATCCAAGCCAAGTCCTCCAGCACCCTCTCTGTGAAACCAGTGCTTTGTGTCCCTTCTCCAAGTGTCTGACAGACACATACACTGTGAGATTTAATTTTGCACGCACACACACACACACACACACACACACACACACACACACACCTGGGAAAGGCTAGCACAGATTTACCTGCTCTGCCCCCTTCTGCCCAGTGTATAAGGTAGTTATCACTGCCACCAGACACTCCACAATCAGGTACTCTGAGGCCCTTAACAAAGGGTGTCCAATTATACTGTGTAATATTAATACTAATACAAATGGTAGTAGTTGACCAAGACAGCTAGGCCTTCAGGAGTGTCACCAAATACATATAAGCACTCTCAAAGGTTAAATACTTTCTAAAAGGACCAGCCACAATAAAAGTTTTAAATATATTTAATGATAAATAATAAAAGAACACAAAAATGCTGAATATATATTTACAGTAGACCACAGAGTTCAAATCACAGGAAATATTGAAAATAATACTGATGGACAGAATCAGACAAATAAAGAAAAAATAAATTAAGCTTCACTATACTTTACTGACTGAATCCAGGATTATTAATATTCCCTACTTACTTAATAGAGCAAGGAAGATAATGTGGTGAATGGTCCTTTTTGTTGTCAGGCCCAAGACAGAATACTCAGTACTGAGAGATTTCCCACTGTAATATCTAAAACATAATTTCCAAGATAGCTGGCAGAATGACCTCATCTGGTCACCTGACTCTAGGTACTCACAGTATTCCCTTTTGAAGTTGAGAGAGGAATTTAGCATAGACATGTAAAAAAGGCATATCTAGAGCTTTTCTAAAGTTTATGGCAGGCTTGAGGCCAAGAAACAACCACAGCACTTCCCCTCTTTTTACTGAAGCTAATAAACAATGGCTTCTTCCAGACCTACCATCTCTGGTCCTATTCATCACTGTGGGATGCCATTTTAATGGTTTAATAGCTAATTAACATTTCCCTTATTTTCCTTAAAGTAAGCTAGCTGGTTAACCTCTGCTCTTCCAGGGTCCTTTGCTGATATATATATATACATAAAGTCTTACATGTATTTTCTTTCTCTGTCCAGCAGGACCCACTGTTGATACATTTCCCAACACTAGCAATCTTACAAATACATTTTGATACAGTTCTAATACATTTGTAACATAAGCATCTGCACAAGTCAGTTTGGTATTCAAATTCCATACAGTTCTAATACATTTGTAACATAAGCATCTGTATAAATCAATTTGATATTCCAATGCCATACAGTTCCAATACATTTGTAACACAAGCATCTTGTACACATCAGTTAGATATTCAAAGGCTATCATTCTTTACAAAACTCCAGTTAGTTATGCTGGCACTAGCCCATATCATCACAGAAGTAGTAAAAGAAACAAGTACATAGGGAAAGGAGATAGAAATATGGCACATCATATAAAAATTATTGCTGATGCATTGCAAATCTATACTAAGTACTATACCTCATAATGTATGCTCTGCATAAACAGAATATGTAACCTGCTACCTCCATGCATCTTGATCACTGCATTCTGGTAACAGCAGAGTAAAAATGGTCTTATGTATCCATAGCACATGACTCACAACCTTTAAACACTATGATAGCTATGTTGTGGGGGTCACACAAGTACCCTATGTTGCCCACAAAACATAACTTGCCACCTCCATGTGCAACCACTGTTCAGACAATTAAAAAATTTGTGGATAACTTGACTTTGAGTTTCCAAAATGTGATTTAATGGGGAGAAGATTAAGGTTCTGGCTTGATATTTCATATGTAATAATAACTGTGGCATATTTTTATATGTGTTGCTATACTTAAAAATATATTTTACATGATATGATTTACGCACATATGCTTTTTTTCTTTTGTAATTTTTGCTCCCACTGTCTGCTGATCATCAGACTTTCTATGGGTCTATCAGCCAATTTGTTCCCTTCACCAGACAAGAGGTGACTGAGGTGACTGAGAGGGGTCATCAATGAGGCAGCCATCAGGGCTGATTTGAAGATTTATTTTTGTTTTTTGATTTTCACCCCAACCTTAACCACATATGCATCTGGCTAGGTGTCAGGAGGCATATAATGGGCTGGAGACTGAGGACATCCCTCACTTCTGCAAGGGGTGCTCCCTCCAAGCAGACCTGTCCATATTCCTCACAGCATGACAGGTAATTTCCCTGGTCTCTACCAGGGAAATTGCACCACCCTGTGTGTCCCCAAGTACAATCCACCACCCCCCAAGCAGGTCACCCCTTCCATACCTGACTCATTCAGTGCCAGAGCCACTAACCGAACCCTGGTCACCTGATAGGCATAAAAAGATATACTGTACAGAGTTAGTAGTGCAAGGTCAGGGACTAGTGCTCATTGGAATCCTTTGGTATTGACGTTACAGTGGGTTCTTGTGCATGCAGTACTTAGTGTATGTATGTAATCTGATTTACATTAAGCGGGACCAATGACAGCAGAAATGTATGGTACACTGGTAGAGTTTCTGTAAATGAGCATGTCTAGGACTTGTCTTGTACAACATCTAAAATGCACACTATAGCCTATGTATATCTGTGGGCTTCCTCATCTACACTACATCTTTTGATTATTTTTTCAGAAATTTATACCATGAATGTCCTGGCTGTCACTTAATTAATGTATAACACACCAGCTACCTTATATATGAATAAATGTACAGAACAGTAAACGTATGTGTGATCATATAACTTAGGTTTGGTATTCTTTATGTGCCCTAAGAGTGTGTGTGTGTATATACACACACACACACACACACACACACACACACACACACACACATATATATATATATATATATATATATATATATATATATTTTTTTTTTTTTTTTAATATCCCACCACCCTCCATGATCTGCCTGATGGTTCCTATACTTTCATTTGGTCAGCTAATTCATTCTGTGAAGATGGGAGCCAGGCATACCTGGGTTAGGTAAGAGCCCTATGCCCGATTTATTCTTGCTCAGGAATCCTGATCACCTCATCCATCCTGAAGAGTGAGTCAAGCAGTAGGCAGCAGCCCAGTTTTCTGGTCCTGTGGGATGACCTACCTTCTTTCACAGTGCCGCAACAACCTCCCACTCAGCAGATTTTACCAGCTGTGCTTTAGCTGACCTCTGAGAGGAAGTGTGTTTCTGCACACTGAATCACCTTCAGATTACAATGCAAATGCACACAGCAGTGTATACTCACTAGACCTGAACTCAAGGTGGTGTAACACCCAATATTCCAGCACTCCATACTGCCAGGACGGGCAAGCCAGCAATGGCCACTCATTCCCATTCCCCATGCAAGCTCATACAAGAGCCTAAGCCACTATATAAATTCAGATTGCCTATGCCACAGTCAGGGCTTTCTCTCTCAACATCATGCAGCTGGCTTTGCCGTGCATGTAAGCTTAGAATTGTGGAGATCTAAATGGTACCAGACAGCTACACTCTGACTGCATAGAGGTCACACAGCATATGCCTATAGATGTACTGAGGATGAAACCAGTAGTAACAGCTAAATGACACCATAAAGTCTATGCATTTTACTGTCACTGTGTTAGTATGCCCAGAGAATGCAGTTAAGACCAGATATCATACTTGTTTAGATAGGAACATTTTGAAAGACATGTTATGAAGGTGCTATAGCACAAATGATCTGACCAGGTTCATAGACATAAATATTCTCGATATGGATGCACTAAGTCAGTAAAGAAGATTAATCTTCATTAGCCTTAATTAATTGATTAGTAGTGCAGAGTGTGTCTGTGCACTTGCCTTAGTGCCCAAACTGGGGATTTTGGCAAAAGATGCAAGTGGGTTTGTATTACTGATGGGGTGTGATTCATTTCTTTCATCCATGTGTTTGCAGGTTAGGTTTAAAGTAAGGGTTAGGTAAAGGGATAGCTTTAGTCTGGGTATGAGTGTTTGTGGGTTGGAGTGTGACAGCTTGTAGTTAGAGCTAGCATAAAGGTTAGATAAGGGGGATAGATTTAGTGTGTGAGTGTGAGTGTGTGCAGATTAAGGTTAGAGTAAATGTTAGGTAAAGGGATAGATTTATTAAGGTGCTGGCATGAGTGTGTGCGTTTGTGTGTATTTCTATGTACTGGGGATTAGAGCTGTCTTGTGTAGAGGCAATTATCGCTAGAGTTAGCACACATTACTAACCCTAACCTTACATCTTACTTTAGAAAAAATCTTTTTCATAACACTGCACTATTCACAGAAATAAGGTCTGAATGTTATGGAACGGTTTTGCTTAAGACCACAAACTAAAACTGATTTTGTTTTTTATTTTTGCAATCTTTTGCAGGTTCAGTGTTTTGGATATTTGTTCATGTGAATATTTGAAATGTTTTTTTTTCATCAGTCTTATGTATTCAGCATTCAACATTCTTCCATTTCTTTCCATCATTGTAATATCAAACTGTTATGTTCGAAACCCAAGAAAACCGAAAGCACAGGATGATTTTTTTTCCCAGGGAAAAAAAAATAGCTGTTCCATGACCAAAAAAAAAACTTAACCTTAAACCTAAACTGAAGAGGGGGCTTCACACCCCACACCCCCCTACTTAAATATACCAACTCCGAGATTGCACCACAGTGGAGGAAATAAAGCCCCGAAAACGACCCACCAATTTTTTTCCCTGGGAAAAAAAGTCAATGTGCTGTGGCTTCTCTATTTTCCAATTAAGGACTTTCGGGTTTGATATTACAACGCTCAAACTTGTTTTAGTTCAACGTTATAATATAGACCCGGATTTCTGATGTTTTCATCTCATCTTTATGAGTTTCGGTGTTATGGTATTTTGATCTACTGAAGTAGATCCATGTGTGTGTGTGTGTATATATATATATATATATATATATTTTTATATATATATATATATATATATATATATATATATATATATATATATATATACATGTTTTCTACATGCATTAACTTACATTTTGCTTTAAATTTAAGCTGTAATGTTTTAGACCCTCCTTCTATACTTGTCAAACCCATCTTTCCAGCACTTTTTGGGTCAACACTGTTGCATAATGTAGTGTCATCATCAGAAATTCAAGCTTTCTTCCAAGGATTCTTCCAGGCCACTTAAGAAGACATTGAATAGGACAAGTTCTGGTACTGACCCCAGAGTTAACCTAGTAGCTACCAGTTCTTCATTACAGTACCCCCATTCTTAAGTCAGTATCATTTCAGTCTTTGATGTTAGCTTAGAGTCCTCTTCTCAGTACCTGCAATGTACTTAGAATTGCCTCCTTCCATAATTCATATGGGTTTACAGGTATTGGTACCATTTTTAAGTATGATTGTAAATTCTGTTTTATTAGACCCATTTCTCCTGCTACTATTGGAACTGTCTTCCATACTGCTCTCATTTCTGCTTACAGATCCTGGTATTATATAACTTTGTGTCTCTCTGCATGTAAAACACTGTAATCATGGGCTGTAGTAATTTCAATGTCCAATACTACTTTTTGACATTTTTTATGGACTAGTATATCTAGTTTTTCTTGCATCTATTTCTTGAACTGTTGGTAATGGGTGATCCCACGCTATATTAACATTATTCTCTATACTGCTTTGTGGCTCACATTTCCCATACTTCTCAGCTACTTCTGTAGTGCAGTATTTGCACAATCCCCAGTGCAACAGTTTTATCAAATTATTGTACCTTTCAGTATACAGACCCTCTGCCATGAGTGCATCACACCCAGCAACAAGATGTGCAACTGTTTCCCCTTCTGTTTTAGAGAAACTGCATCTGTTTCTCAAATGTTTTTGATGAACTTTGTAAACTAACTTGTAGTATGTAGTCCACTGTCCTGTGCCACAAGCATTAGTCTTTCATCTTTTAGTTACAGTTCATCTTTCCTTAACCACTCCTGTGTCAAATCTTGGTCAACATGAGGTTGTTCCAGGAGATCTCTGTACTTGCCACTATATTTGTGGATTTTAACTACAATGAAGTAGAAACATTACCTTCTTCATCCTGTGTTTTGTTAAAAAGACTAGTGGTATCAATAGTTGTCTTCAAGAATTCTTGGGTTAATCCTACCAGACCTCATTGTTTGTTTTTTTCAGAGGGGGTGCTTTTCCTGTGTGAAAAGACTTATGAATCTAACTGCCTCAGACCTTACCGCTAACAGGTTCAGATTGTGAATACAGAGCAAATCATTAATTCAATAGCCTTGTTTTTTGCCTTCTTTTTCTAATTTACCCCATCTATTTTTTTTTTCTGTTTCA
This sequence comes from Protopterus annectens, assembly GCF_019279795.1. Lineage (NCBI taxonomy): Eukaryota > Metazoa > Chordata > Ceratodontiformes > Protopteridae > Protopterus > Protopterus annectens. The sequence goes on from NC_056727.1 coordinate 220,694,262, forward strand.
TTACCCCCTCCTTTATTAAAAGGTTCATCTCACTTTTTATTAGGCTAGTTCTCATTTCTCTTGCTTGGGCCTTTGCTTTTCTGACTACTCTCTAGGATTCTTTTTTATTTTTTGACACAATATTATTTTTTTCATAAACTACTCATTCATACAATGACTAATAAACTGAGGTAAAAGAAAAACAGAAAACATCACCAACCATTTTTATGCAACAGCAGAGTAGAGATCAGGCAACAGTCCAATAGCAAATATACAACAGAGAAAGCCTGATGTGTGAACTGGGAAATGCTGTGAGAGCCAACCCCATGGCATGGGGAGTGGGTCTTTATTTTGTGTATTTATTGCATTTGCTGACCGGGAAAGTCCAGCTAGGCATTGAGAAAAGTTCCAAATGATCCATATTACAGATTATACATAATGTGGAAAAATAGCATTTTACAAGTGCATAAAAACATTTTGTAAAAGTTTACTCATTGTAAAGAAAAAGTAATTTAAAACAGTATTTTGAAAAATCTGCATAGTAATGGAGTCATTGCAGATAGTACAATAAGGCATGGATTCAGATCCTTGTTTTGTTCAAGGGAAAGTGATGAGCATAATTCAATATACAAACATAAGTTTAAGTGAACCAGTAGCATTATGTACTTCAGTAAGCAGTTTCCTAACAAAGACAAAACACAGACAAATTTGCACAAAAGCAGCATCCTTTTATGCTTTAGTTATTTTATTAATTATTTGCTAGTTAGCAGCTGGTGTACTAAATTAAATACTTTGTTGAATGAGAAGGACTAGAAGTGAATGAAAGTGTGAAGGAGGAGGAGGTGATGGGGTAAAAGAATATTCTATAAATTAATGTAAGAAAGATGAAGTAAGTTGGAAAGTGGGGGGCAGTAGCCAGTTATGGTGAGTAGATGACAGTATAGAGAAGAAGGGCTGTGAGAAAGAGATAAGCAGAAACAAGTTGAAGGGTAGGAAGAAGTGTGGAATTATGGTTTAGTATAGGGGTACTTATCTAGGGTTAGTTCCGGGGCAGAGCCAGAGAGTCTGCAGGTGTGACTTTAGCTTCTGTTTAAAATGTTTGAATGATCTATTTTTAAATAGATAGGCTTTGGTGACATAGTTTGAGAACAGATTGTCACCAGCTGTACTGTTGGATTTAGTAACATGGTGGAGCAACAGTTGGGTTGAGCTAAGGGGTCTGTTTGGTTTGTATGGCTGGATTAGAACTGACAGAGATGGACAGTTTGTAGATTTATAGATGACATTATGAGCAGTTGCAAACTGGGATTAAGATAGTAAGTGAGGTAGTTCAAGCCAGTTTAGCTATTTAAGTACTAGGCAGTGGTAGGATTTTTGTAGGTGATTTACTGCAAATGTTGCTACTTTGTGATATAATTGTACAAGCTTTGAGAGCTGAGAGATTTGCAACTTGGTAAAAACAGGAACTGAGTAGAGATATGTTGGGAGTAGTAGGGAAGAGGCTACAAGTTTTCTAGTTTGGACAGTGAGGATATTTTTGACTTTATATAGGGAACCCAAATTCTAGTGAGTTTCCTTTATGTTGGATGTGGCAGTCAAACTGATGCTATTATTAATATAGATGCCAAGCAGCTTAGTGTGTAGAATGATTTCACTTTGTAGTATTTGCTGAGAGAATATCAAATGAGGATTTCTGGTTTGAAAGGTGTCTTGGGGTAAAGAGAATAAGTCTGCTTTTTTTTGGGGGGGGTAGGAAAAAGTTGGGAGTCAGCCAGGCTTCAATGGAGGAGAAGGATTTTTGAGTGATTTGTTGCAGGTTGCTAAGATTTTAGGTGATGCATATGAGGGGGGAGTTGTCAGCGTGCTGAATTATTGTGACTGATTTGGAGACATCTGGGAGGTCATTAATAAAGATGTTGAATATACTGAAAGGAATGGGAACAAGAATGGGCCATTGGGGGGCACTAGTGCAGACTGAGAGAAAAGGGGAGAAGTCTTTGTGCTGTCTTATGGCCTGTGATCTTTTAGGAAGATAGTTGTTAAACCATGCGGTAGAGGTTTCATCAAATCTTAGGGCTGATAATTTTTGTAGGATGATATTTGATTGGTTACCCATTTCTTAAAAAAAATAAATATCCTTAATGATTGGTTTATATTCTTGAGTTACTGATTGGTAAGCAACAGGGGTATGTGTGTTTTTATCAGTATTTACCTGTTGTGTTTTGAATGTTTCATTCACAATTCTGATGATGTCTAAAGACAAAAGCACTTAACTGTGATTGATTCTGTTTGGTGTATTAAACTTCTGTATCAAGTGCTACCTGGTCGTTGTATTTTTATTTTAGTGATTTTTATGGTCCAGTGCTGGTTTCTGCTGCTCGATGTTGTGGATTTGGAATTTTCAGCATTTTAGTGGCATGTCAGCATCCAACACAGAAAAAACTCTTTTTGGGAACACCCCCAGTTCAAATCTTACTGGTATAGTTGGAAACCTTAAGCTGGTTATTCAACAGCTAACTCAAACTGCATCTCAACAAAGGACTGACAGATACAGCTCATGGAACTTCATCACAAATCCCAGAAGGTAACCTACAGTCTTTCCACACCTTACCTGTGTGGCAGTAGTTGCCACTTGTAATTAATCACTTTTCTGTACCGCAAAGTGATTTTTCACATACTGGCAATTCACATAAGTAGATTGACTGTTTTAACTACCTGGAAGAATTATGTTGTATTAGATCTACACAAGGGGACTATTTGTCTTAAGAACAGCAAATATCTGCACTAGACAAATCTTTGCATAAATTTAAAATTCTTCAACTTGAGAGCTATTTTCTTTCAGAAAGCATTAAAAGGCAATATGTTCCAAAGGGTATGCAGGTGTGGAAATTTCCACAGGGTTTGCAGGAGAATTCTGATTTCCATATGGAACATCTTGAACTTTTTGATAGAAATTACCTTGAACATAACTCGTTTAATTATCAAAGACAACAAGAGGTGAATTTTAAGTTTCAAGGAAGATATTTCAAAATTGGTATGGTCTATCACAGAAGATTGTGCATTTCCACAATACAGGAAAGTTTTCAACAATATTTTTGTTGGCATTGACACAAAATTGATTTCTGTTAAAAGGAAGAAGGATAATAAATTACAAAGAGACAATAATGATTACAAGAATAAGATGGTATATCCAAAATTTTCTGGTCAAGATCCCATTCCTATTTCTTATGATGGGTTACCATATATCAACAAATGATTGCAGCAATGAACAGGTTGATGAACAAGATGAAGACCAACATGAATCCACTTTAGACTTCCAGGCTCTAAGGTGCTCTGAGAGGCTTGCCAACAAGCAAAAGGTGAGACAGACAGCTGCATTTCTGCTAGAAGGAGGGACCTATTGGAAGAAGTACAACAACAATGTCCATTACATGAAATGTTAGGTGACAATCATTTAATAGGAATTGACCAGGTTATGGGTAATCAAGGTACTGTTAACATTACTAATTTTGATAATTTTCTAATTCACAGTTTTTTGAATTTGCAAATTAATTACGACCATCACAAGTTGTTTCTTAAAGGGTTCACTTTTATTTTCTCTGGATGTGCTAACATTGAACACACTGTGTTAGGTCTTAAACTGTTTACAATGAAACTTAACTTGTGTCTATTTATTTATTTATTTTTATTTATTTTTTATTTTATTTTCAGTTTGATGACCAGGAAAGTTCACTGGGCCTAGAACAGCCTGTTTTCAGTAGACGCCTGAGGAGAAAAGCTCCATTGACAATGGCTAACATACACAACAAAACAAAGCAGTCATATACTTCATGCTGAGAATACAATATAATACATTTGCAGAATATAAATTTGTTTACATATACATATATGGTGGAGAATCAAACAACGATATTCCATCAAATTCTTTTAAGTGGAGTACTTTAGCAAACCCTTCCCTCCACCCTATGATTAATGTGTATGAAAGAATTTGCAAAAAGGAAATTTGAAAACTATTGAACAACAAAATAGTAGTTGATACTTTAACCTCACTAAACAAGAGAGGGAAACTTTGGATAAAATTACATCTGACAAAAGTATCCGATGCATGAAACCCAAAAAAGGGAGGGGGTTTGGTCATCAAGGATACCATAGATTATATTGGCAGGATGAATTCTCTTCTGGCAGACGAGTTGGTATACCAGGAAATATCAATCAATGAGATCAATATCGCTCATAGGGTGATCAATATTCAGTTGGATGAATGGCTTTTATTTGACATTTCTTTACCTATATATGATTTGTTGAAGATACAATGGCCTGTCATTCCAAAGATTTTTGGTATCCCTAAGATTCGATCATCAGTACCTGATCCCCTCTACATCCAATTGCTGCTGTTAAGGGTTCTGTGACTGAACCATTAGCTAAGTATGTTGATCGACGTTTTAAGTTGTTGTTCTCCAACTTCCCACACATTCTTTGAGATTCATAGGACTGCCTTGATAAAGTGTGAAATATTTCAGTTATAGGGATTCAGTTTTTTGCCACCCTAGATATTAAGAGTTTATACACTGTGATTCTCCATGAACAAGAGCTTGACTGGTTTGGTAAAGTGATTAGAAGGTATGTGACTTTGTCTGATACTGAAGCCATGCTCATCCAGGAGTGCATGGAGATTGTTCTCAGTAATAACTTGTTTTTCTTTGAGGGATAATATTATAAGCAACTAAAAGGAGTTACAATGGGGGCCATATGTGCCCCCATTTTTGGAAATGCCATTCTACTATGGTGGGAAGTTGAAAATGTTTTTAAGTTGAATTAATTTCAGCATTGTGTAGCCTACTACTGTTTTTTGGATGACATCCTTGTGTTTTGGTCAGGTAGTACAGAAGAATTTGATGGTCTTTTTTGAGAATTACAAGCATCTACATCCTTTTTGGAATTTACTTACACATCAATGGAGCATGTATTAATTATTTGGATATACAGATTTTTGTGGGGAACCAAGATTCTTTTGCTACTAATATTTATTGGAAACCAACCTTTTGTAATAGCTTTTTGCATTTTGAAAGTAATCATCTCTTTCATCAGAAAAACAGTGTGGTAAAAAGCCAATTTATCCAGGTTTCTCATCTGACTTCTGATGACAATGTTTGTATAAATAAACTTAATATTTTTAAAAACATGTTTCTTGAGATTGGTTATCCTTGTTACTTAGCAGATTTGCAATATCAGGAAGTCTTACATGAAAGAAACAGAAAATATGCTCCTATAATAAAAAATGGGATGAATTCATTCAAGGAAGGTACCCCAAACAAGATTATTAATGACTGTTGTATTGATTTAAGCAAACCAGAATTTGGTCCACAGGTAGTATTTACACCACTGGTACTGGAATCTCGAGTTCTCACCCCCTTCTCAGAGCATGTACATTCTTCTTTTTCTACGTCCCATAACATGATGCCTCTGCTTTGCAATTTTGTATAAAAAATGGTTTATTTTACAATGTGATGAGATGTTAAAAGCATTTTTTAAGGACCCACCTGCTTTTACCTCTAAGAACCAATCTAACTTTAAAAACGTGTTAGAGAGACCACAGAGAGATTGTTATAATGGTTCTATTTTAACGTATAGATGTGGTCACTATTGAAAATGTTCTTTTATTGACACTGATCTTGACAATGAAATTTTGGAACTGGTCTCCAAGTGGATGGTCAAAGGGAGATATCACTGTTTGTCCAACAAAGTGATGTAAGTGGCTAGATGCACCACATGTTCAGCTTTCTGCATCAGCAAAACTAGTAATGCTTTTAACAGAAGGATTTATTAACATGTTTATAGTATTTTAAGAAAAGAGAAGTGCATTGGCTAGACATGCTTCTCTTTGTCATAACTTTTCTAAGTTCAAATTTTTCATATTAGACAGGATCAAAACCTCATCCTTTTCATGGGATTGGCGTAATTCTCTTTTACATAAGGAGATGCTCTGGAAATTGTGCTTAGATGCCACTAACTTTCCTGGTTTAAATAAAGCAATTTTGATCACATGTGAATTAAAGCTATTTACTGTTTGTAGTTGACAACGTGGTATTTTTTTCACTTCAAATGCTGATAAGCTAAACTTTCATTTTCAAGGCTTTTACTGGGCACAAATTTGATTGGTGCAATTTTTATTTCTAAGGTTGTCATCAGTCAGCTCTTTGATTGGTTAGCCATTTCTTAAAGATTTAAATATCTTTAGTGATTTGTTTATATTCTTCAGTTACTGCTTGGTAAAGAACAGGGGTGTGTAGTTTTTATCAGTATTTAACTGGTGTGTTCATAGCCAGCCTTAGGCATAGGCCAACTAGGCAGCTGCCTAGGGTGCCATTCTAGTAGGGGTGCTTTTCCAGTATTTATTTGGTGTAGGTAGACCAGGATGAGGGCACCGGGTGGTGTCGTGGGGGGATGACGTGAAGCCCTTTTGCCTAAGGCACCAGTTGACCTAAGGCTGCTCCTGGGTGTGTTTTGAATGTTTCATTCATGGTTCTGATGATGTCTAAAGACAAAAGCGTTTAACTGCAACTGTAACTGTAACTTCTGTATCGAGTGCTACCTGGTCATTGGATTTTTATTTTACTGATTTTTACAGTCCAGTTCTGGTTTCTGCTGTTTAGTTTTGTGATATTTTATACAGTTATTTCTTGTCATCTCCATTTGAACCTATGGCACATTTTCAAGCTTTTTTATTTTAATGAAAACCCTCAACCAAAATACTAAATACATTTTCAGAACACCTCCATAACATATTAACTTAGAACAAACACACAAAACTAGGTGCACCTTCAAATAAAAGAGTTCTGTACTTACCATAACTTGGCATCTGTGTTATCCTACACCATCATTCATCACCATAGAGTCTAGAATCCGATATTGTATCTGAGCCAGTAACATACTACAGAGAGATCCAAGGCTCTAGCTCCTGTCGCTCCCATATTGTCCTGCTGCCCTGTAACCCCCAGATTGAGTTTACTATCATGTTCCTAAGGACTACTCCTGTGAGACCGAAAGGAAAACACTCCAACTTCCTCCATGATCCACAACTGGGTGGAAGGGAAAAATGTGATGAACGATGACATAGGATAACACAGATGCCAAGTTATTTTAAGTACACAACTCTTTACCTGATGTTATCCAAGTCATCATTCATCATCATAGGGTCAGAGTTCCCAGCTACCATTTATCCTGGGAGGCCTCAAGGAAGGATATTCCAGAGCACAGTGGAGCCAAAGGAAGCCCTGCTCCTATAAATCAAATTTATCTTGTAGTGAGATATAAATGTGTGAGGATTAGACTAAGTGGCAGCAGCACAAACATTATCAATAGAAATCCTGGTCAAAAAAGCTGAAGAAGCAGCCATGGACCTTGTAGAATGAGCTTGATTCTTACCGGAACCTCAGGATTCAAACACAATCTGGATAATTGGATGCGTAACCATAAATTCATCTCGGGGGGTTCCACCTTTGTCCCTGACAATAGATGCTGATCATGAAAATAAGGGTAGGACTTGGCTAGGTTTGTAAGGGCCCTAGGGCCATTAGCGTTGTAACTTCCTATGATCCTTTGATCCTATGACCTATGGCTATGGTCACAGACAGTGGAGATGCAGCTAGAGATCCATTTAAAGATAGTGACCTTAGAAACTGGAAGACAACATCTATTAGGGGAAAGGGCCACAAAGAGCTGTTCTGACTTACAATTTTATTTTATTAAAAAAAATCATAAATTATAAAAAAATATACATAAAATAATAAAAAAGGTATACATTTGTATGAATTTAATAACAAAAAGCCAAAAAAAAAAAAAAAAAACCAAAATCTGTCAGAAAAAAAGTTGTTTAACAGTCATGGATTAAGACACACATATACAGAGATACTAAAACAACATTCATATGTGCTAGAGAGAGAGAAAAAAAAATGTAGAGGCAATCTAAAGATAATTCTGTCAACAATAAATCAGTTTTGTAGGGCTAGGTAGCTGCCTGGGAAAAAGAAAAAGGTCTTATGATGAATTATTTGTTGAGATTAGAGTGGTGGTCGAGTTAGTTCTAAAATCTAGTTGAGAGGAGGTTACAGTGGTGGTGGGTAAAAAGTAAAGTAGTAATAATGAAGTAAAGTATACTATTATAGCAGGTAGAAAGTTTGGTGATGTTGTTTTTAGACAGGTTTGTATATATAGCAGAGGCATAGAAAAGGGTGGAGATCAGGTGGCTCTGGGCTACAGTTTTTCTAGCAGAAGGGGTAAGAAAGGGTTCTATGAACGTAGAACCATAATTGTCAGTGTACATCCAAGGTATGTAGACTGTATTCCCCTTTATTGGAATAATTGGGAAAAAACACTGGTAGCTGAATATATTGGTTCAGAGTAAATTCAGAAGCAATCTTGGGCAAGAAGGAGGGGTTCATAAGAGAGACTCTGTCCTTGTGAAAAATCGTGTAAGGGGGAGTAATGGTAAGAGTTTTCAGTTCTGAGACCCTCCTAGCTGAGGTAATAGCCACCAGGAAGGCTGTCTTCCAAAACAGGAATTTGAGATCACAGGAACTAGGAGGCTCGAAAGGACTCCTAGTCAGAGATTGCAAAACCAATGCAAGGTCTCAAGGAGGTAAGGGATCCTTAATCAGTGGCCTAAGTAGGATGACCCCTTTCATATATACTTTACAAAGCCTAGATGAAAAAGTAGACTCTGCTCTGGTAAAAGTTAGAAATCGTCACCAACCAAAGCTTGATGGTAGAGAAACTCACTCCTGCTTGTTAAAGGGAGGACTAAAACAAATGTATGTTTGAAACTGAAGCAGAAAAGGGATCCAGATTCCTGCTCTTGGTGCAGATAGAGAACCGTTTCCACTTACTGCAATGAACCTTTCTAGTGGAAGGTTTCTGGGGGAGATGCTAGCCTGGACTGTTTTAGAATCACTGGAACTGGAGAAACCATGCGGTTAGACGAAGGGTTCAAAGATTTGGGAGAGGAAGCCCCGATGGATAGCAAATCAAATCCTGAAGGGAATCCAGTACCCATGGTGAATACTTCAGATAAGACCTGGTGAAGGGGAAACATTTTTTACAAGGCCAGAAAGGGGCAATGAGGATAAGAGATGTTCTCAGGCACTGCACTTTCTTCAAAACCTTGAAAATTAAAGGAAGTGGAGGATATGCGTATAGGAGACCCGGAGGCCAACCATGGACTAGGGCATCTCAAGGTGACTTCCCCAGAGAGGGATCAGGGTGAAGTACCTGCTGCATTTGTAGTTGGCTGGGGAGGCAAACAGGTCACAGAAAGGCTGACCACAATGGTCGAAAATCTGCTTCTCCACTGAAGGATTGAGGGACCACTCATGAGGACTCAAGATTGATCTGCTAAGCATGTTGGCTAACATGTTGGAATCCCCGGGTATATGCATTGCAAGAAGGAATTGCCTGGAGGGCATCACCTATTCCCATACTCTCATGACCCCTCTGCACAATGGGCAAGATTGTGTTCCCCCCTGTTTGTTGACATAACAGACCACTGCCATGTTGTCTGTCTGAATTGCAATTGTCCCTCAAACGAGGCAGTTCTGGAAGGCTTGCAATGATAGAAGAACTGCTTTCATCTCTAGGATTATTATGTGCAACTTGGTCTCTACTGGGACCATGCACCTTGGACAGTCTTCCCCTGAAAATGCCACCCCCACCCCAAAAGGGAAGCGTCCTTGGTCACTGTGGCTTTGGGCAGAGGGAGAGAAAAGGGTCTGACTAGACTGAGATCCTGCGATTGAAGCCACCATATGAGGTGCCATCTGCACACAGGCATCAATTTTATGGTCATGGACAGGGGATGAAACAGAGCAGGCCATTGTACTGCTAAGGTCCACTGAAACACACGCACATGGTACCTGGCCAGAGGAACAAGATGAATGGCTGGGGCTCTGGATCCAAGAACCAAGTGAACCAGGGGATGCAACAGGTCTAAGATCTGCAAGTCCCCTAACCAGAAGCAAAAATGTCTCCTGGAATGCCTCTCTTGATGTGATTGTAGGTGTCATGTAGATCCACTGGGTACATCCAATCATACCTGCATAAGAGGGGCAGAATGGACTAAGCAGTGACCATCCAGAACTTTGACTTCTTGACTGAAAGATTGAACTCAGTGATACCCACAATAGGATGTAGGTCCTCCATCTTTTTGGCACTAAAAAGATGTGAGAATAAGTATCAGATCCTCTTTGTCCTACCAGGACCTCTTGGATGGCTCATTTTAAAAGAAGTTGTTTAACTTCTTTGAAGACCAACTCCCTCTGACTGGATGGGATGTCAGGGAGGTAATGTCTCAATGGAAGGGGTTCTGAAAAGGGAATGAAATAGCCCTGGAAATATTTAACACCCACTGATCAGAGGTGATGTTTGTCCAGGCTAGTGGTTGTAGGGAAATGTGACCCTTGACTCCCTCCAGGCCACAGGAGCCGGGCAAAGCTTCAGGAGTGCTGATAGGGCTGCTCAGAGAGGGTTCCCTGGAACCCTTATTTTGGGTACCCCCTGTCTTGAGGGCAGCATCAGCCATTGCAACCTCTCCGCCTGCCTCTGGAAGAGGTGTCATCAGGAGCTTCTTACAAGGGAGACTGTGACTTCCAGAACCACATCTTACTAGTTTGATGTTGGTCTTAAAGAAGGACGTCTGGGGTGTAGAAAGCTTGATCCCAACTGCAGACAAAGTCTTCTCTTCCTGCTTGCTGCAGGTCAAAGTGTTCTTTATGGAAGGTCCAAAAGAGTAGAACCATCAAAGGGTGCATTGGTAAAGGATGCCTTGTTGGGTTCTACAAACCTGCATAAACATAACCAGGCATGATGCCTCACAGCAATGCCGGCACCTTCTGCCCGAGAGGTAGCTTCTGCAGCATTGAATATTAACCACATCGAGGAATTTGCTAGGGAAGTCAGAGAGGATAGCTTAGGAGACACCTTCTTGAGGTCCTCTGCTGGCAACAACTCTGTAAGGAAAGTGGAAAGCTCTTTGATCAAATCTCTCTGGAAGAGGGTAAAATGTGTCAAGTAATTAACCACTCTCAGCCCAAAGGTAGATGAGGCATAAACACATTTCCCAAAATGGTCTATCACTCAGGAATCCTTGTTCAGGAGATGGACTGTAGAGCTCTTTTCTGCCAACTCCTTCTTAGTGGCAGCAGCAACCACGATGGCATCAATTGGAACACCTTTGCTCCAGAAAGAATGGCCCACAGGAGGGCTTTGTCTGCTCTTTTTGGAACTGGCTTTACTATGTCGGGCTCCTTCCAGGCCTTGCTGGTGATCAAATCTACTAACTCGTCAGCAGGGGGAGACACCCCGGAAATAACTGGACCTATCCCCAAGACTTTCAGAAACACAGACTCCTCCAAAGATAGGGGTTGGGGAGACCATCCACTCTTTTGTTTCAAGATTTGCAGGATGTCTCCAAAGGAGCCATCATCAGGCAGAGATCTTGGGGAGGATCCATCTCTTTAATTGAGGTCCATGTCATCAGTGAAGGACTCCACAGGGGAGTCCAAGTAACTCCTCTTGCACTTTTCCTTACAATATACCCTCTCTGCAGAGGGCTCCAGGGAGGACTCAAAACAGCCAGGGACTCCCAGAAGGGAGGAGACCCCCTGAAGGCTCAAACAAAAGGGATGACTCTGGGATGGGATGACTCATCAGCTGAAGTAGAGAGAGGCCAGGAAGGACCAGGAGGTGTGGTAGATGAAACTCCAGTCCTGGAGAACGTCCTTTCTACCACCAGGAAAGCCGAGGGACTGGAAGCGGGCCATCCCCCACGTCAGAAGGAGAAGTCCCCCAGAGAGAAGGAATAAGTCTGGAAACAGAACCACCACCCCCAGATGACACCAGTCAGGAGCTATCAACGGCCAAAGTGCCAAGGGGAAGGGACAAGTCTGAGAAAATGGTAACAGATTCGCACATGGAGCCAGCATCAACCACTCTGGCATGGGACCCACAACATTCCAAGGGAGGGGGAAGAGAATAAGCCAGATACCCTGAGAGGGTTGAGAAAGGTGGGATAATCAGCCTCACTGGAGTTTGACCACAGGCATCTGGATCCCTAGATTCCAAAGCCATCAGAGTTGGAAGAGGAGACTGGGAAACCAGGAGAGGTGAAGTCCCCCTAGCCAGATGGGCAGAGGAATCCAAGAGCCCCAACTCTGTTTGGGCTTTGAGGAAGCTCCTCATCATCCTGTCCATGTCTGAGGGTAAGAGGCTCCTCAAAGATCTAAAGGAGGAAGAGGAGTGGATAGACTTAGAGGGAGATCTCCCTTACCTGCTGCAATCTTCCAGGTTATGGCCGCAATGTCTCAGGGCTGACTGGAACACCTGCTTAGAGGTAGATGGAATAGCTACCGCCTCTAAGACTATAATTGGATCTGACCATCCTGTTAGATCTGAGGGCTTATCCAACACAATGGATGAATCTGACAAACTGGTCAGATCCAAAGTTGGCCTGACCTTGGTCAGATCCACGCCCTCTAATCCAGAGAAGCCCTGGTTCCAGGAGACAGGTCTGCAGGTCTTGGCTCCAAAGACCTCGGATCTAAGACGGACCAGGCTGGGGTTGGAGCTGGAGGCCTAGGATCCAACAGCCATGGTTTCTTAGTAGGACCCAGCTGAGAGGAAGGAGTCTTCCTATTCAGATCTGAAGAGGAAGCCTTCAAGGGGAGAAATGAAGGGTCCCCTGAGCCAGACCCTTCAACAAGAGTTTATTGCGATGCTCCACCAAGGCCCTGGGGTTAAATGTGTCATAAATGTCACATTCAGCCTCCAGGTGTGAAGCGCCCAAACAATACAAGCACTCCTCATGCGAGTCAGAATTGGGCATCTTCCAACCACCAAAGGAGCATTTCCTAAAGCCTGAGGGCTTATCAACCATAATAGAAATATAGTTAAACTAAGCACACACATACACATTCACCAAAAAATCCTACAGACAAGCCCTAATGGCCAGAAGAAAAAAGGGCTCCAAAAACAAATACACACTAAAACTAAATTCACTTAACAATCTACACTAAGGAAAGGGAGGTATACTGTAAAAAAATCACTAAATAGCACTAAACTATTAACTAATAACAACTAACCTAAAGTATAAGAAATTAGGAAGAAAACACTCAGCCACAGCCAAGGGAACACATCTGCATCTAAAACACAGAAAACAAGTTCTGCAGGTTGGAGGGTAACAGGACATCATGGGAGAGTGAGGAGGTAGAGCCTTGGATCTGTTTGTAGTATGCTGCTGACTCAGATCCCATATCAGATCCCAGACCCTGTGGTGATGAATGATGACTTGGATAACATCAGATATGAAGTTTAACCCTCCAGATAAGAACAATTGCCCTAAACCAACAGCTGCACCCACAGGCATTACCTAACCTACAATTAGGGTTATCCATGTTAAAGCACATATTACAGCATATGCTCCCACCTACACTGATTAGTGTGTATCCTTTTCTTATCTCTATCCCCATCCCAGATGTGAAAAACAGTTTGTATGCTTTCAGAAAACACTAACTTCTAGTCTTATGAAAAATGCACTGGCTCTCTTTAAATAAAACTAAATTATACACTGTTCTATTAAATGCATTAAAGTATTAAGGCTGCTTGGGAAGCTGATAGCTCTTATTCACTTCCAATAATTTCAAACTTTATTTTTTACTGAACTGTTTGCCCTTGCACCTTATAATTTTGCATTTCCCTCACCAAAGAATGTGCAGCATTCTCAAGATTAATTGCATGCACCTGTAGACAGCTTATCTCTATGGAAACATAGAAATGAGAGAAAAACAGCTAACAACACTGCAGATGCATGAAGGAATCTATCAATTTCACTCAAAAGAAAGGAATATACAACTGCCTTCAGTTGAAGACTTCTTGACTCCCACTGAATATTAGCTTAAAGGGAAAAAAAAGCCGATATCATTGCATATCCAAGAAACATAGTGCTTCTCATGCTTTCATCATTCTGACTTACTTTTTTAAGCCTACTTGCTTACAGAAAATGCTTGCTTTTAGAGTAAGCCAAGGACATTAATCCAGACTTTCACTTCTGCTAAAATAAGAGAAAAAAATCTAAACTCTACATATGATATATTCAGTGTACTTTTATACCCCACCGGAGCAGCCAAAGATTACAGAGTATTAACTTAAACTTGCTTTTGTCCAGCCTTGCTATTTTTCCACATTGTGAAGCTTATTTTTCTTACAACTAAAAACTTGTTTACTTTACTATCTTTACTACACATAAATGTTTTACTATATAACATGAGTTTATATCATGAAATGTTTTATACCAATACTATTAAGAATAAAAATCATTTTACTTACATTTATTTATTTCAAGTAGTGTCCTTTTAAACGTTAATGACATACAGTGGGGTATATGTTTTACAGTTTACACAAAAGTTTAACAAAGTCAAAAAAGTCCACTCTTTCTCAGTGATTTTTTTCTTGCAAAGTCATATTTCACAAATGTGATTGATGTTTTATAATCTCACAAGTATTTACTGATTCATCGTTGATGGTCTTCCTGTTCATCTCTATTTTCCAACACCAGACTGGTTCAAATCCAAGGTACTACTGATTCTTCAAGTCAGCTGCTGTGTTTTTTTCTGCCTCTCAATCATTTTCCTTTTCACATTTTGTTGGATAAATGTTTGTATTTCTTCTTAGTCTGTTCTCCATCAAAAACATATTTTATCCTCCAGGAAAAAAATATTATGAAGACAGCTGGATACAGCAGCTTGAATCTCAAACCTGCTTCTTGTTATTCCCTAGTTGCTGGGATAAATTTGGGTCTCTTCTGCATGGTATACAGTAAATAATACTTTTTCAAAATCACTCTGCTGTCTTCAATTTTTATTACTTTTCTGTTCTTTCACAGTTTTGTCAGGATAAACTCTTTCTGCTGATATGATTGCATCTTTACTAATATGGATCTTTGCTGCTTTCTCATGGCCATGTTTGGAGTATACAGTTGATGTGCCCTTTTAATTAACAAATCCTGCTGTGGAATACCACTCCAGTTGCTTGTCTGTGCTTGTATAAAACTAATACCGTCTGTTCCTTTCAGTTTCTCTGGTTCAGCCAAAAATGTCAGTTTTTCTCTGTGCATTCTGTCTTCTAACTCTGTCATTTCTGGAAACAGCTCTTCTTCAGAAGTCTCATACTCAGCTAGCCTCTTCTTCATTTCATCCTCTCATTTTTACAATGTTATCAGTTCATCTGAAAAGCTAGCTAAAGCTTCTATTATTACTTTCCAGCCTTTTGGTATTTGAGTTAACATATTCCTTCAATGTTTCATTTATTTTAATCACCTCTGAGTATATTTGATTTAGTTTTTCTTCTAAATTACTGGAGGGAGTTTAGGTATATGCTATTTAGTTATTTGATTTAAACTGGTTAGTTACCTAGATGGGTATGGTTTTGGATGTATAAGTTTAGGGTATGTGGGGGTGGGTAGGAATTGGGTATAGGATAGGGGAGTGATGTGAGCCCGACTATAGAGAGGGCAAACAGTGCAAGCTAGTCTGCGCAAGAAGAAAACTCATACAAAACAATAAGTAAAGTGACCTTGGAGCATAATAAGTTACTTCCATTCAGCTAATACCAAATATGTTCACTATTTTATTTGTATCTTTAGTTTGAAATTTAAATTAATTACTCCACTGTTAGTACAATATTAGATTATCCTGACTAATAGTGATATACACTACAAAAATTACTTCACTGTTAGTCCAATATTAGATTATCCTGACTAATATATACATTAAAAACTCACTTCACTGTTTAACTAATTGTCAATGTTAGGGTGGTTTCTATGGACCTGGAATTGCTAAGTCCATAGGCTATCTTCCCCAAAGAACACCAAAAACATTGAGAACAATTAAGCCCAAAATGCAGGACTGCAGCTCAACAAAAATTAAATACTAGCTCAGAATTAAAGGTGCTTTTATAAGCATCTGAAGCAAAGGAGAAATAAGCATAGGGAAGGGAGACAGTGGGCTACTAAAAATAATCAGTGGAGCCCATTTAGAAGGAGAGAGTACCAAGGGAACTGTTGTGGTCTAAGACAGTAGAGTGATAATAGTGGACAAAGTTCTTTGTTTTGGGCTGTCAGAATGTTTATAAATAATTTACATAAAATATAGCCCTCAGACAGATGTTCCAACTGCAAAGTTCACTGTTACATGAATTATAAATCTATTTACTTGCAGGAACACTTGTACAGTAAAATAAAAACAAAAACATATTTTTTCTAACTCAAACATGAAAATGAGTGCATTGAGTCAATAGTGACTGGGCACAAATACTGGATCAGGTATGAACATGGTTTAACAAGTGTCTGGGACAATGAGAATTAAACTTAAGGAAGGGAAACTGAGGGTGATTTCCCTGAAGGCATGCAGTGCCATGGAAGATAAAAAGGATAAGACAAATAACAGAAGTAGCTAGTCTTAAAAAAGTGAAGGAGATATAAGTGAAAGAAATAGTTAACGAAGAAGAATTGTAAGGCATACATCTCAGTGTCTGTTAGGAAGCAGGGTGTAAAAGCTGAAAAGCAGGATGCCTCTGCATGATGGTTTACAGATTGTAAGGCTATTATTTACAAACTAGGACAATGAAGCACTTGTCTGCTGACTAGTCACTGTGGAAACTAAAATACATGCAGAAAGGACCGGCTGCCCAACACTTACTTAAAGCACAAGGATAGAGGTTATAGAAAGTTTATCCAAAATAAATGATAGGCAGATGGAATTGACTCAGACTGTTTTTTAGATGAACTTGCTATGTGCCTGCTTTAGGGATGTTTCCGGTGAACCTCTTAAAGCACATAGGCAGAAGTGGTAGAAGGTTTATCCAAAATAAATGGTGGTTGGATGGAGTTGATTCAGACTGTGTTTTGAATGAGCCTACTTGGAAAGTATGTTTTAGGGGTGTTTCCAGTGAACCTCCATGCAACTCTCTTGCACCCTGCTGGAGATAGATAGAGAAGGAAAGAATGATGAAAGAGTGTGGGCACTGACAGAGTGACCTCTAACTATAACCCAGACATCTCAGGTTTTGTTTGCAGTCTGGATGCACACGGAGCCAAGAAGACAAGGACAGGAGTGATGAGGCTGAATCAGTCTGCCTCTTTCAGGGAAAGGACAGGGTTTGAGATGTGTCCCAGAAATTGTGCACCATTTCTAAATTCCCAGTGTAGACCACAAATGAAATAGCCAACCACCTACGTCGGGGGGGGGGGGGGCAGTGTTCTTTTTGGACAATGTTACATATGGAAACAGGAGACAAAGCCATCATACCACCCTTGGTTACGATCATTCCTTAGGCTGTTTTAGGCATGAACAAAGAACATATAGGGCTTACAAAACAAGAAAACTGAATGCTTGCTGGTCAACAAAATTGTAAAAATTGTGGAAGTAAGAGAGGTGATGACTTGGAATGTTAGCAGAACACCCTCAACCCAATGGCTCCAGAACTCCTACTGACCCACGGCATGATTTGAGTCACTTGGGTGTGAAAAGAAATTAAAACATTGACACTAAGTGCAACATTTATATAATCAGTAGAAGGCTGGGAATATATAACAGCAAATGATGGCCTTAACTGCATACAAGCAGTAAACCTATAATGCATATAAAGAACGGGGCGGAAAGAAGTAGACACTACTGGTCATTTGGTTTCATTAATTAGAATCATCGAGTTTACCAAAAGGGACACAATTTAGTTTTTGTTTTTCTTTCCAGCATTCCAAAGCTAGCAGAGTCCATATTTTCCAATGCCTAGGAAGCAAACAGGAACAAAAGTGTAAATATTTCTTTAAAGTCTTGCTTATGTTTGGGTGACTATGTTTAGAGTAAACCTTTTTCTTTGGCAAATATACTGGTAAACCCTGAGACAGAGCCTCTCTCAGTCAAAATCATCTCCAGTACAGTGTCCCCTGCATCCCAATATTGAGGACCTCATACACCATACCCCTTTACACAAAAACACACACACACACACACACATATATATATATATATATATATATATATATATATATATATATATATATATATAAACTGTAAGATGGCATAACTGCAGAGGAAAGGAAAAAGCCCAAGTCAGAAATACTGCCAGAATATGAACAGAAACAGCCTTGACAGTGATCTAATAGCTGTGTGTCTCATCTATATGCAGAATGCAAATTTCAGGAATTATGTTGTGAATACCATCCCTTGTTTTGAGGGGAATCTAGACTATGTATGCAGAAAATAAAGGAAGACAGTCTCACTTCTAAAAGTGATCTTTCAAAATTTGCTTATTTTTGTCTTGGCACTTTCTACCTAGAAAGCAGTTTTCCTAGCCATTTTATAAACAAGACTCCTCTCCCTGTATTGAGGAACTTGAGACTGATATGCTGTCCAAAACAGAAATGCCAAGAATCTATTTCCAAGGACATGCAAGCTAGAAACTTCACTGGAATCATAGTCTCCTTCTTCCTAGAAGGAAACACAATGTGCATCTTCCTGATTTTTTTATTATCACAGACTAAGTGATTATGCATGGGGAACTCAAGTCCAAAACTTCCTTCCACATTTGATACTTTACTCTCCTCTGCTTGAGATATAAGTGACCTATTTTTTGGATCACAGAAGTCATACAATCTGTTCCTCTGATGTAATAGGGTAGATCATCTAATAAAGGTGCTTGCTATGTCCAGACTTCTGCAAACTTGATACCTATGCTAGGCCACAAGTTTCAGAGTCAATACCTTGGAGGTAATGTATTCAAAACAGTCAGCTTAAACTATATTTTGTTTCTCCCACATTAAAGTGTCATAATACTTTATAACAAGCTTAAAAGCATTAATTATTATACATCCATTGTCTTCATAGACACATTTTAGCTCTATTCTTTAATCAGGACGTTATCAATTCAATTGCTTTACACAAAATGTCCATATTTACAAACTTCTAACTGTAGCAGAAGAGCTAAGCAAAACAGTCACTAATCTTCTCATTTGTGGATGACTGCCCCTTAATGGCAGAGTTGCATCTCTCTCATCTTCAGTCACTACAGCTTCTTCGAAGATTTGGATGAACTGAAAGTTCAAATAAAATGTCATAAGATATACTTCAGCAATCTGAATGACAGAATAATCTTATTTAATAAAGGAAATATTCTCTGGGCCATAAAAACACTCCACTAATAGATCAAAGATATAGCCAAGAACATTCAGCATTTTCTTTAACTAAATCTGACAGCTAGGTGTCATCAAAAATATGTGGTGTTGTCTGTCCACTAAAAAGATCCACAAAATGAATCAAAAGGAGAAAAGCAGAATCAAAAGAAAAGACAGGAAGCAGATTGTGTTGTTTTTGTGAGTGCGTATGCTGCTCAAGGCAGGTAAAACAAACAGGGGGTTGGCATAATGGTTAATGTGTTTAACTTACAGACACAAAATACAGGGTTTGGTTCTCACCTTTGAAAGGAAAATCGTTAGGGTTAAAATAGCCTGCAAGGGCAGCTAGCCTGGTACTTACCTAGGAACCTAAGAACCTAACGTATTCTGCAATAGTCAACTGGGAAAAAGTACTAAAACACAGATAAATGAAAACAATAAAAAGAAGTTATGCACCTACCATAACGTTCCATGTTAGTTGTCTTCTTCTCGCCTTCTTTCTTGCTGGTTGGGTTCGGAGCCAATCCTCGGCTCCGACTCGGCCATCTTCAAAAGCTCGAGAGCTGCATACTGGCTCGAGACCCCCCCTATATCCCATGATGCCTGGCACTAGATACCCAGATCTCGTTTGGTAAGTCTAACTGCAGACATAATAATAAATGAATGCTATCCTAGAATGCATAAATCCTACTGGGGAGACTACTAAGCAGAAGGAATAGCCAGAGAAGACTCAGCCAGTGCAAAATCAAGAAGAACTCTTCAGTCCACTAGGATAGGGGGATGGAGGGTGGGACGCAAGAAAGAATGTGAGAAGAAGACAACTAACATGGAACGTTATGGTAGGTACATAACTTCTTTATGTTAAGTTGTCTATCTCGCCTTCATTCTTGCTGGTTGGGACAGCATCCCTAGCACCTAAAATCCTGGGTGGCTCATCGGAAAAGACTCTTCAGAACAGTGGAACCAAAATCAGCTCTGCTCCTGGAAACCAAATCCAACTTGTAATGCGAAATGAAAGTATGTGGTTTGGCCCATGTAGCAGCAGCACAAATAGATTCCATGGGCAACCTAGCCTGAAAAGCCACCGAAGTGGCTAAAGCTCTGGTGGAGTGACCTTTTGGTTTGATTGGTAATTCTTTATTCCTGAGTTGGTATATGAATGTGATGATAGAAGCCAACCACCTGGATAAGG
Organism: Protopterus annectens; assembly: GCF_019279795.1. Lineage (NCBI taxonomy): Eukaryota > Metazoa > Chordata > Ceratodontiformes > Protopteridae > Protopterus > Protopterus annectens. The sequence goes on from NC_056727.1 coordinate 220,714,649, forward strand.
TTACCTTGGAGACAGGAAGACTCTGTTTACCTACTGCATAAGACAGGAACAGTTGATCTGATTTTCTAATGTCTTTGGTTCTATGTAAATAAAAGTGTAGTTGCCTGTGAACATCTAACTGATGCAACTTATACTCCGCCCTGTTGGATTGGTTAGGGAAAAACACAGGAAGGTCTATGGACTGATTCAAGTTACTCTCTGAAGAGACCTTAGGAAGGAAGGAAGGATTAGTCCTAAGAGCAACCCTGTCATTGTGGAACACGAGGTATGTGGGACGGGTAGAAAGAGTCTGTAGTTCCGAAACTCTTCTGGCTGAAGTAATAGCTTCCAGAAAAAGGGTTTTCCAAGATAAGAACTTCAGTGAACAAGAAGCTGCAGGTTCGAAAGGGGGCAAAATTAGCGAAGCTAAAATCAAATTTAGATCCCAGGGTGGTGGAAGATCTCTCACTGGGGGCCTGAGCAGAGTGGTTCCTTTGAGAAAGGCTTTACACAGCTTATGGGACATGATATTGTTTTCCGACAGGCCAATGTGAAAATTTGAAATTGCCGCTAACTGAACTCTAATTGTAGTGGAAGCAGACCCAGCATGGAAGAGCTCCGCGAGAAATTCCAAAATGGAGTATACGGGGGCTGAAAAGGGGTCTATACTTTTTGACTCTGCCCAGGAAGAAAAACATTTCCACTTACTAGCGTAAGTTTTTCTGGTCGTAGACTTGTGTGAGGACAAGAGGATTTCGCGCACAGAGGGGGAGATATCTGGGAGCCTGGCTAAGGTTGGAAGTGGAGCAACCACGCTGTGAGCTGGAGAGAGTGCAGGGATTGGTGCAGCCCACCCAACTGATGAATCAGGAGGTCTGGAACTAGGTCCAGAGTCCAAGGTTGTTCGAGAAGATAGCGATGCAGGAACGGAAACCATATTTGTCGAGGCCAGTAAGGAGCAATGAGGATCATTTTGCAACCCAAAATGGTAGCCTTCTGAATTAGCTTCAGTATGAGGGGGAAAGGAGGGAATGCATAAAGAAGCCCCTGGGGCCAATCGTGGACTAGAGCGTCTCTGGGGGAATGTCCGGGAAGTGGAAGGAGAGAGAAGAAATTGCTGCACTTGCTGTTGAAGGGAGTTGCAAAAAGGTTGCAGCAAGGTTGGCCCCATCTGCGGAAGATTTGGTCCGCAACTAACTGGTTCAGAGACCACTCATGAGGCATGAGAATTGCTCTGCTCAGTCTGTCTGCTATGACATTGGACCTCCCAGGGATGTGCGTTGCAATCAGAAACCATTGGGAAGAGATCACCCACTGCCAGAGTCTGAGTGCTTCTCGACATAGGGGGTAGGACCTGGTTCCGCCCTGCTGGTTGATGTACCACGCTATGGACATATTGTCCATTTGAACTGCAATGGTCCCGGTAGGAAGAGAGTCCTGAAGATCTTGCAACACTAAGAGCACAGCCCTCATCTCCAAGATATTTATGTGCAGATGATACTCATGAGGTTGCCAGGTGCCTTGGACTGTTCTGCCCTGATAATGCCCCCCCCACCCGATCAGGGAGGCATCCGTGGTCACTGTAGCCACTGGAGGGGGGAGAACACTATATCCCAGGATGCACCACCACACCCCCCCCAGAGTTTGTTTCTCCGCATACAACACATGCATACCCCCTGCTTATATAACATCGTCAGATGAAACAAGATAAAAACAGTGGAGCTCAAACGTTCAATCTAGTAGCCATCTCTGGTAGAATGAGCTTTGATAGTTCAGTCTCGCTGAGATCCCATATTGGTCTCAGGTCCCCTGTCTTTCTTTGGCGGAGGGGTGAGTATTTGAATGGGATGGTGTAAACCTCCGCAATTATCTGGCACCCATCTATCTGTCTAGTGATGACTCCCAGGCTTTAGGGTGCTGCAAAATGACACCCGACTGGCTCTGGCAATGGGGGGGTCATGGTCATCGGCCCCCGGCCCAACTGGGTCGAACCCAGAACATTCGAGAGACCGAGAGGAAAACAGAACGGGTTCGGAAGACCTTCCCTCGGCCCTGGGACCAGGGACCGCCCGAAGCGGCCACTCGAGAATCGGCTTGCAACACAACATTACCAGATTAGAATGGTGCCGGTGGTGAGGAAGTGGAGGAAGGGCGAATTTGTCGGACCTGCGTGTCGGCCCAGAGCAGTGGAGCCGACTTCCGGCTACTCTCAAGACCGCTCCCCAACATCGGGGGTCGAGAGAAGGAGCCGACTCTGAGGGCACGAGGCCTGGATCTTCACAGGCTACTCGATTTGAATCGGAGAGAGAGGAAACATTAATACCAGATTCTTACCGGCGACGGACTGGTCGAACCGAGCCCTTTCTTTTGGCAGGAGTCGGAGAGGAAGACAAGTTTGCCCTAAACAATAAACACAAAGTAGATGGTAACAGGTAACTTACAGCACATAAAGCACATTTTTTAAACATTTTAAAGTAGGAGTTTGAGCATTTTGTTACACATGTTGATACACAACTCTGACAGGAAAGTAAGTACAATTTCTATTGCTTATAAATTAAAGCTTACAGTAATACCACGCCAACTTCCTTCCTGTAAAAGAACATAACTCTCTAAATTTGTACAATTACACAATTACTAGAGACCCTGTAAGAATAAAGGTTAACAGAAGGCCTCATGGAGGGGGGAAACAAACCAAACAAAATCACACCAAACATTTCCACCAAAATAATCGCTACAAAGTTAGCGAGCTGTTAAATTAACTACAGCCTGAGACCACGCCTCAAGAGGGAAGGGGCAAACTAGATCCGGGGACTGGTGTGGTGCATCCTGGTGGTGTAAGCTCAGCCAATAAGAAGCCATCAATAAGAGAGGCTACGGCACATAAGTTAGAGTCGGAGCCGGTGGATCGGCCTGGGAGCCCATCATCATTCAGAATGTAGGCGAGATAGGATCACATAACATCAAATGGTCTGCCATGGAGCATTGATGTGGAGACCATCCACCATGCAAGATGCTTCTTGCATGCCTGAGTGATCATAATCATGTAAGACATGGGAAGTTGCTGGAAGGACCATTGGGTGAAAAGAAGCCACTGGAGAATCCTCATGTGAAAACAAGCTAGAGAGACAAGTACGATCACTGCTGCCATGAGACCTAGCGTTTGAAGGACAAACCTGGCTTGAATCCTTTTGAATGCTAATAAAACATTGACATGCTGGCGAATGAATAACACCCTGTCTGGTGGGAGGCTCGCTAACATGTCTTTGGTATTTAAATTTGCGCCTATAAAGGTGATAGATTGACAGGGCGACAATGCAGACTTTTCAAAATTTATTGTGATACCTAGCCTGGAGCAAGTATCGATGGTGCAGTCTCTGGCTCGCAGCAGGTGATGTCTGGTGGTAGCAGTGAGGAGCCAGTCGTCGAGATATGGAAACACCTGGAATCCTTGCCGTCTCAGGTGAGCAGTAACTACTGCCATACATTTGGTAAACACCCTGGGGGCTGTGGTGAGGCCAAAGGGCAGAGCTCTGAACTGATAATGGCTGGCTCCCAGCCGGAAGCGAAGGAATCTTCAGGAGCGTCTGTCCATTTTGATGTGGTAGTACGCATCCTGAAGATCTATGGAGCACATCCAATTGTCCTGACCCAGAAAGGGTAAAATGGACTGAAGCATGAACATCCAGAACTTCGTTCTTTGTACAGACTTGTTTAGTCTGCTGAGATCCAAAATGGGCCTCCAGTCCCCTGTCTTTTTTGGTACCAAAAAGAACCTTGAGTAAATTCTGGATCCTTGTTGGTCTGCTGGGACTTGCTGGATGGTCCTTTTTCTTAGCAGTTTTGAGACTTCTTGCACTGCTTGGTCCCTTAGATTGGGTGGAACATCTGGAAGGGACTTGTTTGACCTTAAGGGGGTGCGAATGAAGGGAATTCTGTAGCCTGCGGATATGACGGACTGTACCCATTTCTCTTGTGTTATGTCTTGCCAGGCTTTTGGGTACAGTGATAATCTTCCCCCGACTTCCTCCAGAGGTGAGCAGCCGGGCAACCTTTCAGGGATGCTGGAAGGGCTTGTCAGAGAAATATTCTCTGCTGTTCTGGTTTTGCGGACCCCCTCTGCCACGAGGGTGGTGTCTGTTATTGTTCTCTCCTCTGCCCCTGGAGGGAAACTCACCACGTGTGTCTGGCAAGGCTCCATGGGATTTCCGGAACCACATCTTTCCACACTTCTGACCCTTAGGATATGGTCTGGAAGGAGTGGAAAAATGGATTCCTACGGCAGAGAGAGTCTTGCCTTCCTGCTCACACCTGGTAAGGGTATCTTTCACCTGTGATCCAAAGAGAGAGGAACCATCAAAAGGGGTGTTGGTGAAAGATGCTCTGAATGGTTCCGCAAAGTTACATAGCCGCATCCAAGCGTGCCTCCTTAGGCCCACGCCTGTGCCTGTGGTTCTACTCGCACCATCGGCTGCATATGAAATGAGCCGCATAGAGGAGTTTACCACTGAATTAAGAGTCGCCAGCTGGGAGGCTGCCTTAGCCTGGGCCCCCTCAGCTGATGGATCTTGGAGGGTATCTCCAAGCTCTTTTAGGAGATCCCTCTGAAGATGAGTAAAGTGGCACAGGTAATTCAGGGACTGCATGGAAAAGGTCGCTGAAGAGAACATCCGCTTCCCATATCTGTCCATTGTCCTGGACTCCTTGTTAGGGGGATGGACAGATGAAGAAGTTTCAGCCAACTCCTTCTTTGTGTCTGCTGCTACCACCATGGCATCAACGGGGACACCCTTGGTCAAGAACTGTTTGTCCTGTGGGGCAGTAATGAACTTGGCAGGTCTTATAGGGGTCGGTTCCACTGTGTCTGGAGCCGTCCACGCCTTTTGAGCCACCACAGACATCAGTGGGTTGAAAGGCGGAGACACCCAGGAGGTGGAAGGTCGGGATCCAAACGCGTCCAGGAATACTGACTCATCCTTGGAAGGGCTTAGGGTAGTCCAGTTTCCCCTCTGCCTAAGCATCTCAAGGATGTCTGAGAAGGACACATCTTCAGAGGGGGTTCTTGGGTACCCTTCCAACTCCTCTAAGTTGGTATCCAATGTGATAGACTCGGGGGAGTCAACATGCTTCCTCTTGCATTTCCTCTTGCGAAGTGGCTCCTCTGAATGATCAGGGGAGGCCTTAGAAGAGGAGGATATACCCAAAGGGGTGTCCTGGAGCGCTGGATCCCCACGCTTGGAGTCTGGAAGAGGGGCAGAGGCTGACGCAGGCACCCTAGGGGGAGGAGCCAATGGGGTCAATCGTGGGACTGACTCAGGGGCCAGTACACTCCTCATCACCTTGAAGGCATCCCTGCCCAGATGTAGAGAAGGCTCAGGCTCCGAAGAAGCCAGAAGCAATCCTCCCCACACCGAGGGGGATGGCTCCGAGGCAGATGTGGGAGCCGATCTCACCTGAGCCGTAGCACCGAGAGGGAGAGCGGGGTTGGACAAGGGTCCGATGCCACTCACCCCCTCAGAGCCGACGAGGGAGTCTTGACGCCCAGATCCCTCCAGGGAAGGTACCATGGAAGGGATCGGAGCTGACGACAGAACCGAAAGAGAGGGTATCGGCGCCGATGGTTCCACGACTCAAACCCCAACGAACTCCGGCTAAGAGGTCATAGGAAGAGTCGGAGGAAGAATATCTACAGCTGTGGACGAAGCCGAATCCTGATGAGGAGGGCTGGACAACATTTTGGCTAGGGCCTGCGATTTCAACAGCCTACTGACCACTCTTTCCAAGTCATGGTCTGAAAGTCTAGTGGACCGAGAAGAGTGGGATGATCGATGACTACACTCTGATTGGAGCAGGGGCGACTTCGGAGCCGAACGTATCGACTCCAAAGAAGGAGACCTGGATCTCTTTCGACTCTCAGCCGGCTCTGAAGACCGTGTTGGAGTGACTGGGAGGGAGGGACATTGGTTCCAGCCGGAGCCGAAATGGATTGTGTGGCTTCACCCAACAACGGCTCTGAACTGAAAGCCGACAGTTTAGGTGGCCTGGAAGATTTCACTGGCTGAGCCTTCACCGGTGAATCTTGGGGTTTAAGTATACCCCTCAGGATCAATTTATTTTTGCGCTCCTTCAGGACTCTTGGACTGAAAGCATAACAGATCAAGCAACAGTCCTGCAGGTGCACAGCGCCCAAACAATAAACACAAGAAGTGTGACCATCTGTCAGAGACATCTTCTGACAGCATGAGTCACACTTCTTGAATCCGGACGGTTTTGGATCCTTGGACATCCAAGGGAAAAAAACAAGGACAAGAACCCACACAGATAGGTTAAGGCAACCAAACAGTAAAAGTTAATACACTACAGTTACCACAACCCACTACAAGTACCACTACAGCAAAAACTACCGAAAACTATCACTAAACACTAACAGAGATTAATCGAAGAAAATTCTTTTTTTTTTTTTTTTTTTTTTTTTAAGGGGAGATAGAAAGAAAGGTTAACCTCTAACTTAAACGGAAAGAATCTTTCTGAGGAAAAGGGAGAGAAGGGGGGGGGGAGGTGAACTCTCTAACTTAAATGAGTTTCTTGAGGAAGGGTAACGCTTATCTAGGAAGAAACTAGCTACAATACTAAAGTCTAACTAACGACTAATTCTACACTAACCAATACAGTTTTTAACAAGAAAAATACAGTAATAATAATAATGAAGCTTATACGACCTGAGCCAGTAGAACAACCTCGCAGCAGAAGCGGCAAATGAGATCTGGGTATCTAGCGCCAGGCATCATGGGATATAGGGGGGGGGCCTCGAGCCAGTAAGCAGCTCTTGAGCTTTTGAAGATGGCCGAGTCGGAGCCGAGGATTGGCTCCGAACCCAACCAGCAAGAATGAAGGTGAGATAGACAACTTAACATCAATGTTTATGAAAAATAGAAACATTACTTCAGTGGGTATAAAAGCACTTTCACCCAGCACTTCAAGACCAAACAATACACTTCTCAGAGTGTATGTTTCCTCTTAAACAACCAAGGTGTCACAAAGACCCATAGGGCCTGCTAACTCTGACTGAAATCAAGTCTCAGAATCAGGTGGCCTCTGCCCTACTCCTCAGCCAGAACCTCTGATTTCCACCATGCCTGTCTGCCCTTCTCTGGTGCCCTTTCCCACTTTGTCTTTTCTGCCTCCAATCACGTATATGACCATTTCCCTCCAAGAGATTATGAAAGGCTGGAAAGTGCCTTTAAATACCAGGGGCCTCAGCTAGACATGTCAATCAGACCCTAGCAATTTGTAAATCAGGCTCAGTTATTCCTCATACTCCACTGATCCCTGACACATTCTACACATCAATCCAAATAACAGTGGTGTCACTGGCAGCAGTCCATCCAGTACCAGTGCCATATAAAAGAAGTTATGTACCTACCATAACGTTCCATGTTAGTTGTCTTCATCTCGCCTTCCTTCTTGCTGTTTGGGTTCGGAGCCGATCCTCAGCTCCGACTCGGCCATCTTCTATAGCTCATGATCTGTTTACTGGCTTGAGGCTACCCCTTATCCCAGCATGCCCAGCGTCAGCTACCCAGATCTCATTTGTGATACCACACACTAGACATAAGTAGAGTAATCAGTTCCTAAAAACTGGTTGTCCAATACACCTAAACAAGGAAAGAGTTATAAATTACCTGGCATGTGAAGTAATAAAAGATGCTCAGCCAGTGAAAATAAAAGGGAACTCCTCACAATCCTCTAGGAAGGGGGAAGGAGGGAGGGACGCAAGAAGGAAGGTGAGATGAAGACAACTAATATGGAACGTTATGGTAGGTACATAACTTCTTTATGTTAAGTTGTCCATCTCGCCTTTGTTCTTGCTGTTTGGGACAGCGTCCCTAGCACCTAAAATCCCGGGCGGCTCATTGGAACAGACTCTTCAGAACAACAGAACCAAAGGAAGCTCTGCTCTGGGAGACCATATCTACCTTGTAATGAGAGATAAAAGTGTGAGGGTTTGCCCAAGTGGCAGCTGCACAGATTGAATCTATGGGCAACCTAGACTGAAAAGCTACAGAGGTGTTTAATGCTCTAGTGGAATGACCTTTTGGTTTAGCTGGTAGCTATTTATTTTGTAACTGATAAATAAAGGCAATAGTATCAGATAACCATCTCGATAAGGTCACTTTAGAAACTGGAAGGCCTTGTTTGTTGAAAGCATAAGAAAGAAATAACTGGTCTGACTTTCTTAGTTCCTTAGTTCTATGGAGGTAAAAACGCAATTGTCTGTGCATATCCAATTGGTGGAGCTTGTATTCTGCCTTGTTGCTGTGATTAGGAAAGAAAACTGGGAGATCTATGAATTGATTTAAATTGTTCTCTGAGCAGACTTTAGGAATAAAGGAAGGAATGGTCCTCAGAGAAACTCTGTCCTTGTGAAACACCAGATAAGGAGGACGAACACATAGTGCTTGAAGTTCTGAGATATGTCTAGCTGAAGTGATAGCAACCAGAAAAAGTGTCTTCCAAGAAAGAAATTTTAAAGAACATGATGCTGCCGGTTCAAAGGGAGGCAAAATTAAGGAAGCTAAAACTAAATTGAGATCCCAAGGAGGAGGAGGATCTCTAACTGGGGTTCTAAGAAGAGATGTTCCTTTCATAAAGGCCTTGCAGAGCTTATGAGACATTATGCTAGAATTAAACATACCGATATGAAAATTAGAAATGGCAGCTAGTTGTACTCTAATAGTAGCGGAAGCCGCACCAGACTGAAAAAGCTGTGCTAGGAATACAAGAATTTTATGGACTGGGGCTGAGAAAAGATCCAAATTTCTAGATTCTGCCCAGTAAGAAAATCGTTTCCATTTACTAGCATACGTTTTCCTCATAGTAGACTTAGGCGAGGAAACAATAATATCACGGACTGCTGGGGAGATATTGGAAAGCCTGGCTAAGGTTGGAAGTGGAGTAACCAAATTGTGAGCTGGAGAGTTTGAAGGGATATGTGCAACCAGCCTGATTGGTGAATCAGAAGATCTGGAACTGGGTCCAGAATCCACGGTTGATCCAGAAGGTGGAGGTGTAGGAATGGGAACCATATCTGTCAAGGCCAATATGGGGCAATGAGGATCATTTTGCAACCCAATGATTTTGCTTTCTGTATGAGTCATGGAATCAGGGGAAAAGGGGGAAAAGCGTAAAGTAGTCCCTGAGGCCAATCGTGGACTAGAGCATCTCTGGGTATATGACCTGGAAGAGGAAGTAGGGAGAAGTAGCTGCTGCATTTGTTGTTGAGAGGAGTGGCAAATAGGTCGCAACAAGGCTGTCCCCATTTGCGGAAGATAAGATCTGCAACTTACTGATTCAGAGACCACTCGTGAGGCATGAGGATAGATCTGCTGAGCCTGTCCGCTATGACGTTGGATTTCCCAGGGATGTGCATTGCTATCAGAAAACGTTGGGAGGAAATCGCCCATTGCCGCAGTCTGAGTGCTTCTCGACACAGGGGGTAAGACCTGGTCCCGCCCTGTTTGTTGATGTACCACACCACTGACATGTTGTCCGTTTGGATTGCAATGGTCCCGGAAGAAAGAGAGTCTTGAAGGGTTTGGAACGCTAGGAGAACCGCTCTCATTTCTAGGACATTGATATGCAGATGGTACTTATGAGGTTGCCAAGTGCCTTGGACTGTCTGCCTAGATAATGCCCCCCCCACCCTATCAGGGAGGTGTCTGTGGTCACTGTGGCTACCAGAGGGGGTTGTATGAAAGGTCTGCACTGAATTACTAGTGGGGAGACCATCTACCAAGAAAGGTGCCTTTTGCACGTTTCTGTGATCAGGATCATGTGAGACATGGGTAGTTCCTGGAAAGTCCACTGCGTGAAAAGAAGCCACTGAAGGATTCTCATGTGGAAACATGCTAATGAGACAAGAAGAATGGCAGCTGCCATGGAGCCTAGAGCTTGTAGGACATGTCTGACTTGAACCCTTTTGCTCTGCATTAGAATTAACACTTGTTGACGAATAGTGGAAACTCTTTCCTGTAGTAATCTTGCAAACATTTCTTTTGTGTTTAATTCTTCTCCTATGTATGTGATAGACTGACAGGGCAACAAGGCAGATTTTTCGAAATTTACTGTAATGCCTAGTTGAGTGCATGATGTGATTGCATAATCCCGTGCCTCTAAGAGTTGACGCCTGGTGATAGCAGTCAGGAGCCAGTCGTCTAGATAGGGAAATACCTGGAATCCTTGATACCTTAGGTGAGCAGTGACTACTGCCATACACTTGGTGAACACCCTGGGGGCTGAGGTGAGACCAAAGGGCAGAGCTCTGAACTGGCAATGACTGGCCCCTACCTGGAAGCAAAGAAATCTCCTGGAGCGTCTTGATATGGTAGTACGCATCCTGAAGATCTATCGAGCACATCCAATTGTCCTGACCCAGAAAAGGGAAAATGACTGCAGTGTCACTTTTCTTTTTGTACAGATTTGTTCAATCTGCTGAGATCCAGTATTGGTCTCCAGTCCCCTGTCATTTTTGGTACTAAAAAGAATCTTGAGTAAGTTCCGGATCCTAGTTGGTCTGTGGGGACTTCTTGAATGGCACTTTTTTCTAGCAGTCTTGAAACTTCTGTGACTGCTTGATCCCTTAGATTGGGTGAGACATCTGGGATGGGCTTTTTTGATTCTATGGGGGATTGATGGAAGGGAATTTTGTAACCTCCGGATATGATGGATAGTACCCATCTGTCTCTTGTTATATTTTGCCAAGCTTTTGGGTAAAGCAAAAGTTTCCCCCCGACTGCCTCCAGAGGTGAGCAGTCAGACAACCCTTCAGGGATGCTGGAAGGGCTTGGCAGAGAAGGTTTCTCTGTCACCCTGGTTTTGCAGTCCCCCTCTGCCACAAGGGCAGCGTCTGTTATTGTTGTTTCCCCCTCTGCCCCTGGGGGAAAAATCACCACGTGTGTCAGGCAAGGGTCCCTGGGATTTTTGGAACCACATCTTTCCGCTCTTCTGAACCTTGGGATAAGGTCTGGATGGAGTGGAAAAATGGACTCTCATGGCAGAGAGAGTCTTGCCTTCCTGTTCACACCTGGTCAATGTGTCTTTCACCTGAGGCCCAAAGAGAAAGGAGCCATGAAAAGGAGTATTGGTGAAGGACGCTCAAAAGGTTTCCGCAAACTGACACAGCCACATCCAAGCATGTCTCCTGAGAGCCACACCTGTCCCTGCGGCTCTGCTCGCTCCATCAGCTGCATAGGAAATCAGCCTCATGGAGGAGTTGACTATGGAATTAAGAGTCGCAAGCTGAGAAGCTACTTTGGCTGGTGCTCCCTCAGCTGTAGGATCTTGAAGGGTATCTCCAAGCTCTTTCGGGAGATCACTTTGAAGACATGTAAAATGGCATAGATAGTTCAGGGACCTCATTGAAAAGGTCGCTGAAACAAACATTCGCTTTCCATAACTGTCCATCGTCCGAGACTCTTTGTTCGGAGGATGAACAGATGAAGAGGTTTCGGCTAACGCTTTCTTAGTGGCTGCTGCTACCACCATGGCATCAACGGGCACACCTTTGGAGGGGAATTGTTTGTCCTGGGGGGCTGTAATAATTTTGTTTGGTCTCCTTGGAGTAGGTTCCACAGAATCTGGAGCTGACCAAGCCTTTGGAGCCACTACAGACATGAGTGGATCGAAAGGAGGAGATACCCAGGAGGTGGAAGGTCGGGAACCGAATGCGTCCAGGTATACATACTCGTCTTCGGTAGGGCTAGGGAAGTCCAGTCCCTCCTCTGTCTAAGCATTTCAAGGATGTCCGAAAAGGAAACATCTTCAGAGGGGGACCTTGGGGACCCTTCTGATTCATCTATGTCTGTATCTGAAGTGACAGACTCAGGGGAGTCTATGTGCTTCCTCTTGCACTTCTTCTTCTGGGGGGGCTCTCCCAAGTGATCAGGGGAGGCTTCGGAAGAAGAGGGATCACCCAATGGGGTGTCCTGGGGCATAGGTTCCCTACGCTTGGGGTCTGGAGGAGGAGTAGAGGTTGGAACAGACACCACGGGGGGGAGGAGCTGATGAAGCTGGCAGTAGAGCTGTTTCGGGGGACAGCACACTCTGCATGACCTTGAAGACGTCCCGACCTCTAGGCAGAGAAAGCTCCAGCTCCGAAGAAACAGGAGTCTTTCTCCGCGTCGAGGGTGACAGCTCCGAGGCTGATGTTGGAGCCGAGCTCACCTGAGCCGAAGCTCCGTGGGGGGAGAACGGGGTCGGACAAGGGTCTGATGCCACTCTCCCCTTGGAGCCGATGAGAGAGCCTCAGTGCCCAGATCCCTCGATAGAAGGTATAATCGAGGTAATCGGAGCCAAAGTCGGAACTGAAGGAGATATGATGATCAGCGCCGACGGTTCTACTACCTGCAGATCCATGGCCTCCGGCTCTGAGCTAAATGTAGTCGGAGGAGGAACAGAAATGGAGGTGGTTGAAGCCGATACCTGTTGAGGTGGGCTGGACAGAATTTTAGCCAGTGCCTGTGACTTAAGCAACCTACTTACTACTCTCTCCACATCATGATCCGATAATCTAGAGGATCGAGAGGATTGGGAAGAATGATGGCTACATTCACTCTGTAACAAAGGTGACTGAGATGCCGAGTGGATGGACTCCAAGGACGGAGACCTCAGTCTCTTATGGCTCCGAGATGGCTCTGAAATAGCAGATGGAGCCGACGGAGGAGTTGTCTTGTCATACTTGGTTGGTCAAGTAAAAGAGTCGGCTCCGAAGGTGGAGCCGACGGCTTGACAGACTTAGGGGATTTCGCTGGCTGAGTACTTTTAGCCAGAGAATCCTGAGGCTTCAATAATCCCCGAAGGATTAATTTGTTTTTGCGCTCCTGCAGGACCCTTAGACTAAAAGCGTGACATATAGAACAGGAGTCCTGCAGGTGAACAGTGCCCAAACAATATACACAACTAGTGTACCCATCTGTCAGAGACATTTTCTGACAGCATGAGTCACACTTTTTGAAGCCAGATACCTTGGTATCTTTAGACATTTTAGTAACAATAACCACAACAACAATAATAAAAAGCTATACTACAAAAAAACAAGAAACAAATAGACTTTTTTTTTTTACAGTTAAGGAACAGAAAGGAAAGCCTCTAATTTAAGAGGCTATCCTAAAGGGGGGACTCTCTAATTTAAACAAGTTCAAGGGAAACAGAAGGCCTGCGAGATATGGAGTGACGGCCAACAAAGCTACAATACACAAGAAAGCGATAAAGGATAAAGAAATATATCTAGACAAAAAATTTACAAAAATTGACAAAATTTCAAGAATAAACAACAATATATAAATAGAAAAAACTATACTAAGCCTGAGCCAGTACCGAAGCAACCTCGCAGCTGAAGAGGCAAACGAGATCTGGGTAGCTGACGCTGTGCATGCTGGGATAAGGGGTAGCCTCGAGTCAGTAAACAGCTCTCGAGCTATAAAAGATGGCTGAGTTGGAGCCGAGGATCGGCTCTGAACCCAAACAGAAAGAACGAAGGCGAGATGGACAACTTAACATTATTAGTTCTATTGATATCTGACGACTATAGTGGCTACCTGGGGTTGGTGAGACAGTTGTCAGTCATCACCAGTAGCAGATACCATCTGTACTACCAAAAGGTAGTACAAGGGCTTTCTACTTTACCCAGTTTTACAGTTTCCTTTCAGCTGCTTGAGATTCATTTGCTTGGGGTTTATTAACCTGAACAGATAATCCTCAGTGTGCATCTCCTTGTTCTGATTTGATCACTACTTGTTGTAGCACGGTGTTAACTCTTAAATTGAATTTTGTTTTTTGTTTTATTTCTCAAAGATGATACTCAGCACACAGCAAGCCAGTTTATCATTCTTTATGCATTTATGGTCCTTTTCCAAGCAGAATGAGCTCTCAGATTGGGGAGAGGGTATAGGGTGAGGACTCAAGTTTTTTAACAAAGGTCATCTTTACTGACTTCCAGTTATAACATAATCTTAATTTAATCCTGATACAGCTATATATACTCAAGTATAAACAATGGCATTAAACTAAATGCATTAATTACAAACTTCATTTTTAAACCTGATAGTTGTAAAGAAACAACCGTGAACGAAATGCAGCATCACATTTAAGTCAGTGCATTTAATAAAACTGACTCTTTCACTTATATACAGCATTTCTATGCATATCTCATTATCACTTCTGGAACTGGAAATTGTAATAATACTATTCAGGAATTATTCATTTCTAAAATCAAATTTACACAAAAAAGTAAATGTCTTAGCATACCCTCATTCTGTCTCCCTCTGGGTTATACATACACAAAATATAAGGACTAAAACTACTATGGGAATATAAGGCTAGGCTTCTTAAGATCCTCACAGATCAATGGCCTAGAAAGTACCTATAAACCTAAATGCCTACAGATCAACCGAGTGAGCTTTAGCTAGAACTACCTTTATCAATCTTAAACTTTAAATCAGTTGACCATGCCTTTACATACTGGTCTTTAAGTAACATTTATAACTTTCTTTACAGCCACTCTCTTAAGAGAAAATAATGCTTTAGCCAACCATGTCTGGCCTTATGCTATAAGTTACCAAGGAATTCATCTTTCTCTAAACAGATCATACAAATTAATTTGAAAATAGCAGTACCATTTCACTACACGTTAACATCACTTATCTGTGAGTTTCAGCCTTGCAATATAACTAATTTCATCATTATCCATGTATATTATCTGCTTTACCTTGAAATTCTTAAGTAAACAGATTAAACAGATACATGCATTAATCAACCTTGAATTATGGTTTCAAGACATTTTCACCCTCTGTTAGTTTAGCCCCATATATGCTGACCACAGTTTTTAGTACCCAGCATATGTGGTTATTACTTAAAGTTTATCAAATATCTGTGGTTTATCATACTAACAGTAATTGTCATGAATCATTTACATGAATATTCAATGGGCTAAAATTCTGAACTCCTGTCCATTGCCTTGTTACTTTTGAGAGGACATGCAGACTCCGCACAGAAGGCACCCTAGCCGAGGATTGAACCGGAGAACCACTTGATGTGAGGTGGCAATGCTAACTGCTGCACCACAGCAGCCGTCATAATAAAAAGACATCCTATTCCAGAGTATTTTTATCATTCCTATATAAATAATGAGGGCTATTATTTAACTTTCCTAAAGGGTCCCTAAGAAGCAATGCTAAACTCTTTCATCAGTAAACAATAGGCCATCCTTTCTTATACTGACCACAGACACTTACCTTCTCATATAATTTTGCAATCTGTTTTAATCATCTAAATCGGTCATTAATGAACTTCACAATAAGAAACTGTTTAAACTATTATGAACAAACTAATTATAATAACATGATAATGTTCTTAACAATAGTCCTGCATAGCATATAACCTGCAGTTCATGAAAAATTTTGTTACTTATGCTGTTCAACATATACTTTCTAACCCTATAAACATCAATATTTTTTCTTCCCTACTATGGAATTAAGACACCATTTAAAGGCATCAATAGCATATATGCACTCTGTTAATAAGGAAATATGTTTACAGCACTAACTATATCCTAATTAAAGGCAGTTTACAATTCGAGCAGAGAGTCCATATATTCTCATAAAGTGCTATCCATTATTTGTCATACTCATTAGTACACTAAATGACTATTAATAGAAAACCAGATCATGATTGTATGAACTACATTAAAAAACAGATATATGAGACTGATTATACCTTGCGTAAAGATAATCAGAAGCTTGTTTAAAGTCCTTTGGTAACTTCTTTGCATACTTGCAAGGGTATGCAATGTTCTATACTGAGGAAATTACATTGTGAATCATAAATAGGTTCAGAGGTAAGTATAAACTAATCAGTATACAGTCATTATAAGTCAAGCCAATAGATCATATTCAAAAGTTCCCACCAGTATCAAAGACAGCAAGAAAAGACAGACCAGTGGAGAATTTGAGGATACTCATAGGTTCATAGGTTAGTACTAGGCTATCAGCCCTAGGGCCTTTTCAAGCCTAGCCATAACAATTCCCTGGCTATTTCTTCCAACAATATTTACTTCCCTGGACCCCTGTCTAGCAAAGTGAATGACGTGATCCCCGGGGTGAATTTCCTAACTCCCATCCAATCATCAAGGTTCCTTTTGAAGAGGGCCAAAGAGGTGCTCTGCTTGATGTATGGGCAGTCTATTCCAGAGTCTGGGGAGTCTCTGGGTCAGGAACCTATCCCCCCAGCATGTTTTGTCCATTGTGATGACAAGGTTTAGATCCCTGGAGCGTGTGGCTCTGAGGGATTGGGATTTCTTTAAGTGTAGCATATCCAAAAGCACTGGGTTTGACATGGCCTTGTATGTTAAGCAGAGATCACCTCTGAGTAGATGATATGTGACAGAGTATAGCTGGAGTTTTTTTAGACGGTCAGCATAGGGCATCTGCTTTAGGCCTGTGATTCTTTTAGTGAGGTATTTCTGTGGCATTTCCAGTTGTTGCAGATGTCTTGAGAGGTACATACCAAACGGGGTGCTATATTCTATAATGGGTCTAATGAGGGATGAGTACAGTGGGACAATGACCTCCTTTTTTCTGGATGAAAAGCCCTCAGTGATGAGGTGTGCCACACAGAAGGATTTCCTGACTGTTGTAGTGATGTGGTTATCGAAGGTGATACCACTGTCCACCTGTGTCTCTAAGTCTCCTATCACACCTCCGGTGTTTAGTGTACTGCCACCTATGTGGTAATTCATGGGTACATGTTTTTTCCCAAAGGGGATAACTATACATTTCTTGGCATTCAGCTTGAGCCCATGGCTCTGGCACCAAGTATCTGTTTCTGTAAGGCCCTTTTGTAGAATATCCACATCATCTGGGGATTCAATAATGGCTCCCAGTTTGCAGTCATCTGCGAACTTTGTTAGCCAGAGTCCCTTAGTGTTGGCCTGTACTTCAGAGAAGTAGATGCCAAACAAGAGTGTTCCCAGGACTGAACCATGAGGTACTCCACTTGTCATTTGTCTGGAGCTGGATTTGGAGTTGGCTACTTTTACAGTGTGGGTTCTGTCAGTTATCCAGTTGGCAACCCATCGAGTGACATAGGGATTAATGCCCAGCTTAGTAAGTTTATCTATGATTCCAGAGTGGGGGATGGTGTTGAAGGCCTTGGCGAGGACCAGATAGGCTGTGTGGACTGCCTTACCCTCGTCCACAGTTCTGGAGACTGATTCGAAGAAGTCAATCAGGTTCAGGAGACAAGATTGGCCCTTCACAAACCCAGACTGGGTGGGGTCCAGTGTTTGAAGGTTGCCAATGTCTTTGTTTATAAGTTCCATAATAATACGTTCCATGGCCTTGCAGATCAGGCTCATCAGACTGATGGGGCGATAGTTCACAGGATCCAAGGTTGATCCCCCCTTGTGGAATAGGATAACTGTAGCTGTGCACCACTCAGTGGGCATGAAGCCTGAGGTGGGGCAACAATTAAACATGACACTTAGGTGAGGTGCCAGTTCATTTTGTAATTCATATAATACACAGCCCGGGATGTCATCTGGTCCCATGGATGCTGTATTCTTAGCTTTGGAGAGTGCGTTTTTTACCTGTGTGGCCATTATTACCTGAACCTGGCAATCTTTCGGTATTGAGATAGGCCCTTTAGGGGGTGAGAGGGGGGTGAAGTTGGCACTGAATTGATCTGCCAGGATATTGGCAATATCCTTGGAATCAGTAAATTTAATGCCATTTTGTTGCATCTCAGAGCAGATCTGAGCATTGCCATTTAGATTCTTGACATAGCTATAGAATGACTTGTGGTTGTCTTTGGAATCTTTGGGAATTTTATTTTCGTAACTAGCTTTGGAGGATTTTATGAGGGATCTCAGCTTCTTACTGAGGCTGGTAAGGGAGTTTTTTGCATCCTGGGATTTTCCTCTTTTCTGCAACAGTTTCTACTTTTTGTTGTTAAGTTTGTTTATGGTAGGGGACCATCAGATTGGCTTCCTTTTTTTGGAGGAGAGCATCTTGGTTCTATTTGGGATGGCACGATTCATGCATGAGTGGATGTGCTCATACAGTGTCTTAGTGTAGGATTCAGCAGTCAAACTTTCAGTTCCCGTCTGCATGGGTGTCATGAAGTTGGTCACTTCTGACTTGAGTAGCATGAAGTTATCTATGTTTACCTTGGAGGTGGCTAGGGAGATACTCGGCTTAACATGTAGTGGAAGTTTGTTCCAGAGGTGAGGGATACATTGGGATATGAATATATCACTCTAAAATGTCTTGTTTATCTGCTGATGAAGATTTATGTCCTTTAAACTTGTATTTGAGGAGCCATTTGTTCTGTCAAAGAATTGGAGATCAAGAAGAGTCAGGTTTTTCATGGCTGTGAAGGCTAGATACAGATCACCATAGAGGAATATGTAACAGACCAAGTACAGAGAGATGGTGGATGATAACTGAGTGTCTTGAGGTTATTGATCTATATACGTTTGTAGATGTTTACTAGGCTAACAACCACAAGGGCCTATTTAAGCCTAGCCATGCATCCCAAATCTCTGACAAGTTCTAGTACTCTTGATAAGTGTACGTAGGTTCTTGGGAGGTGAACCATTTACAAGCAGTGGCCTGGGAGATGAACCATGTACAGATTGCCTGTGTCCATTAGAGACATAGGTGCCAAGCCAGGGATAAATTGTTTGTTCCCCATCCAACTGTCCAAGTTACACTTGAATTGAGTTAGGGAGGGACTCTACTTCACATGGTTGGGGAGCCTATTCCAGAGACGGGGTATTCTCTGGGATATACTGTATACCTGTATCTCTTGCAGGTCCTATTTATATCACAGGCAAGGTTTCTAAGTCTTTAAAATGGATAATTCTGGTGCTGTTTGATTTTTGGATATGCAGGAGGTCCATCAGAGTGGGGTCTGACAATGCCCTATATGCCAGGCAAGGATCTTCCTTCAACAGCCTGTAGGAGATGGAATACAGAGATAGGGGCTTGAGGCAATCTGCATAGGACATTTTACTTATGCCCTGTATTCTTTTGGTGAGGAACCTCTGTGGACGTTCCATTTGCTGGATATGCCTATTAGGTACATAACAAAGGGGGCATTGTACTTAATGACAGGTCTGATGAATGCCAAACACAATGGAACAATGACTTCCTTGGACCTAGATGCCATACCTTTGTTTATAAGTTGCACAACATAGAATGATTACCTCACTACTGTAGACACATGATGGTCGGAGGCTAGATTACTACAAAGGCTAGATTACTATGTGTGTCCCTAAGTCCCTGACTGCTGGGTCAACTCTAAGGGGTGTGCTGTCAATATGATAGTTACTGGGGGTGGATGACTTCCCAAAGGATGCTGTTATGCATTTCATGGCATTTAGTTTTAGTCCTTGGCTCTGTCACCAGTTGTTTGCCTGTGTCGGCCCTTCCTGGAGAATATTTGGGTTAGTGTGGGGATTCAATGACAGCTCCTAATTTGCAATCATCTACAGATTTAGTCAGCCAGAGACCACTGACATTGGCCTTGACTTCAGAGAAGTAAATGCCAAAAAGGAGCAGTCCAAGGACTGATCTTTGAGGGATTCCTCTTGTGACTGCCCTCTTTGTAGAGGTGAACTCCCCATTTCTAATTTTCTGGGTCCTGTCTGTGAGCCAGTTGGCTATCCACCAGGTGAAATATGGGTTTGTACCTAACCTCTTGAGTTTGTCAACAATGCCCAAGTGGGGTTTTGTGTCAAATGCCTTTGCCACATTAAAGAAGGTAGTGTGAACCATTTTGCCTTCATCCATTGCTTTGGTGACCTTCTCAAAGAAGTCTACCAGGTTGAGTAGGCATGAACCTCCCTTGATGAAACCAAACTGGGTTGGGTCCAGCGTCTAGAGGTTTACTATACCATTATTGATCATTTCCATGATAATTCTTTCAATGGCTTTGCATATAAGACTAGTGAGACTTATGGGTCTGCAGTTTCCAGGGTCTGTAAATGGCCCACATTTGTGCAGAGGGATGACTGCATGCTGTTCTCCATTCATGAGGCATGAAACCTGTTTGGCGGCTATAGCTAAATAGCAATTCCAGAGGCCCTGATAGGTCATGTTTCATGCTATTTAGAAGGCATCCTGGGATATTGTCAGGGCCCATTGATACAGTGTTCTTGGTCTTAGAGAGAGCATTAAGGACCTGTTCCCTAGTGATAGCACTGGTAGATATATCTGATGGTATTTCCTGAGGGAAGGTTGGGTGGAGAGGGGAAGATTTGGAGCTGAATTTGTTGGCCACTAGGTTTGCTATATCTTCTGGTTCATTATAGGTGGCTCCATTTACAATGAGCTCTGCACACAATTGTGTATTGCCCTTGAGGTTGCAGACATTGCCAAAGAATGCCTTGTGGTTTCCTTGGCCTGGAAGGCCAAATCTACCTCAAATTTGGCTTTGGTAGACATTATTTGTCCTCTGAGTTGTTTGTTTAGTTTGATGAGAGTGCTTTTATCCTGCTAGGTGCTACACTTCCTAATTTTTGCCATGATTTTCTTCCTTTCTGTTATATAGCCTGTTGATTTTGCGATTCCAGCAGGGTGGCTTATTTTGTAAGAAAGTTCTGTACTTCTTCCTGGTGAGTACAGCTGCCTCTATGCAGCTATTAGCATGCTTGTATAGGGTTGCTGTGAGCAGTTTTGCATAGGCAGCAGTGTTCTCAGGGTTTATGGGGGCTTGGAATTTTGCCAGGTTATCACTTAATAGCAGGACGTTAGCCTTAGAGTAGTTCCAGAATATTCCAGGGTTAGCTGGGGGTCCATGTTTTATTCTGACATCAAAGGAGACCATTTTGTGGTCTGACCTTACCAGGGAAGATATTGCACTACGGGTGTGCAGCACTCTGTCATATCAGTGAGAACCAGATCCGGTATAGTTGTACCCCTGGTTAGTGTACTGATAATCTGGTCCAGGGAATTTGTGTTTACAAAATCCAGGATCTCTGTGCCCATATGTTTAGTGTTGTATAGGATTCCCAGCTAATAGTGGGGTAATTAAAGTTGATCGTGAATATGGTATTGGGTTGGATGGCAAGTGTTTCCAATAAGTTTAAATACATGGTATAGGCTTCCTGTGTCATAAAGGGGGACCTATAGCTTGCAAGGAAGTGGTATTGGATTTTGCCTATGGTGATTTGTAGCTCAAGTGCACTGTCCTGTTTGTCCAGCCTTGAGGTATATTTATTTTTGATATAAAATGAGACACCTCCACCTTTAGTCCCTGTTTGTGTAGTAGCTGGTCTAAATATGTGGAAGGCATTATAACTTTGTACTGTTGGTGTGCTCTCAGCAGCTTTAAACCATGTCTCAGTAACCGCACAGACATCAGTATTCTCTAGAGTGAAGACAGCTTTTAGGGGTGGAGTTTTTTGTTTAGACTCCTGGCATTGAGCAATAATACCTTTAGATTTTCTTGTTTTTGATTTGCTATGTCAGAAGTACAAAAGGCACTATGGAGGAAGACAATGTTTTAGCTAACATTTGAAAGCCTAGTGGGAAGAGGTGCAGACCATCCCTGGCAAGGTCTGTTAACCATCTCCTTCCATGCTGACAAATATTGCACACCCTTAGAATGACACCAGAAACTAAGCCAATTATTAAAGTCAGTCATTTTTTATTTGTATTGTGGCATCATCCTTAGAGAAGGTAAAATGCTGCTCAGTACTAGGCTCATACCAGCCTGAGATATATATATTCTCACAGCTCCATGATGTTTCTTTTTATGTAGTCTAGGGATGTAAGTCTCAGGTCATTTACACCCACATGGACTATGACTGAGTCATACTAGTACTTGCGGTTAAATGAACTGAGTGTGTGCATAATGTGGTGGATATTAGCCCCTGATAAGCAACTGGCCACGACTTTCTCCTTAGCCTGGTGAGAGGGACATCAGTGTGTCTCACGATGTAGTCTCCAATGAACAGAATGTTGGGATTGTGTGGTGGGTTGCCTTATGGGCTTAGAAGTAGAGGCTCCATGAGATGTGGCTGTATGTGTTGATGTGGGTGTTGTTTTGAAAGAGTTTTGAAAGAGTGCATTTGGGGAGGCTGAGGGTATTTGTTATGTGCACTTCATCTAGGAGGCCTTTTGGGGTTTGGGAAGGTTACATTAAAGTGCCTCACCATATGTGGGTCTATATGTCTGCTTTGAATTGGGTGAGATGGGTGCAGTGTCTGTACTACTGACAACCCTATGTAACTTAAGCTTTACCTGTCTAAGTGGAAAGCCACTACTTTTAAAAAAGCAAAATAGATTGAAAGGGGTTGAGCACTTTATATTCTGGTTCTATGGAATACAACTATACGGCCAATAAATTTAAATAGCTGAAGGGGAGCATTCTTACCCACAACAGCCAATGAAAGGGGAGAGGGAAGGAGATATGTGGTCAAATTAACATAAGGGGCAGGCAAATAGAAAGACACAAGAGCACCAGGTGGGAGATTGGGAAAAAATTTCTTTGTGATTCATAAGAGACACAGCTGTGGTCTCTTTCCTAGTTTAATATGCAATTAAAAGCAGAATAGAAGTAAAACACAGTGCAAAGAAAACAAATAACAATATACAAAATAGAAGGGAATAAAGAAATATAAAATGCAAGAAAGCAACAGCTTTCCCTCACAGCAAGCTGTGGCAGAGTCCGGGTGAGGTTTTCCAGTAGTTCATAGATTCATAGTTTAGTACTAGGCTAACTGCCCCTGTGAGCCATTTTAAGTAGAGTCAATTACCCTACATGAGAATTAAACCCTGCACTTCGTGTTTGTAAGGTAAACACCTTAACCATTATGCCAACCTCCCACCTCAGTAAACCTTTGAAATGTTTTATTTCACCCCTTAATAGAAAGTTTAGTTCCTAGCTCCACCCTCAGTTCACAAATAATTAGCCTTAATGGGCCTGTCCTATATTTAGCAGTTTCTGACTTCTCTCAAGTTGACTGATATGCTTAGACAAATACA
Source organism: Protopterus annectens (assembly GCF_019279795.1). Taxonomy (NCBI): domain Eukaryota; kingdom Metazoa; phylum Chordata; order Ceratodontiformes; family Protopteridae; genus Protopterus; species Protopterus annectens. The sequence continues at coordinate 220,737,670 of NC_056727.1, forward strand.
CACAAAGGGGCACTACCATCAATAACAGGTCAGATAAGAACTGAGTAAAGGGGAATTAAGACTTATTTGGTTCTTGAGAGGATGCCTTTGGAAATTAGTTGGGCCAGATAGAAGAATTTCTGAACTACTATAGAGATTTGATGGACAAAGGATAAATAATTATCAGCAAGAGTGCCTAGATAACAGTGTCTGATTGGAGAGGTGTGTCCCTATATAATATGATGCAGAAATATTTTAAAGATGTTCTATACTACATTTTTTCACATTTGGTTTCAGCCCATTGCCCTTGTACCAATTGTTAATATAGTGTAATACACACTGAAGCAATTGTGAGTCATGGAAGAATGGATAACATCATGCTTTTTTACAGTTGTCTGCAAATGTTGATAGCTGTAAGCCGGGACTGCTGGTCTGAAGGTCTGAGAAACAGATGCCAATTGGGAGAAGGTCCAAAATTAAGCCCTATAGTACACCACTGGTAACTTTTTTGCCTTTTGCTTTCAGACATGACACATGTGACTCTAAATACATGGGCTGTGTCAGACAATCAGCTAGCTATCCTCTGTACATTATTATTTATATGCAGCGTTACACATCTGTTCATAATAGCTGTATGAAGAATAATGTCAAAAGAATTGGCCAGGTTTAAACATGCTGCATCAACTGCATAACCAATAAATACTACTTTGATGACTATATCAGAGAAATGAATGAGGTTAAAGAGGCAGGATCTACTTTTCACAAAGCTGAATTGATGAGGGTCTAGGGTAAGAGAGTGCTAACGTCCTGATTAACGAGGTCTGAGATGACATGTTTCACAGCTTTATATAAGAGGCTAGTGAGACTAATGTGTCTATAGTTTGCAAGATCCATGTTTGAGGTCACCCTTTTGTAACAGCATTACAATATATGTTTTTCAGTTTTGGAAAAGTAACCAGCGCAGAAGTTTAAAGAGATTAATCTAAAAATCATAATGGTGACTGTCTACACTCTGTATATTTTGTTATTCATGGAGGTCAATCTAGCAGGTATCAGAAATATACCATATTATCTGCAGTTTAAATTCTCTTTGAAGACATACCTGTCAAGTAAATGACTCAGTACTTGTAACAACCCCATTATCAAGACCCCTTTTTATTCTAAATCTTGTCCTATCTATAATTAACAATCCCACCAACATGATACCTATCAGCATAACAGTGCGGCCATTGTACCAACCCTATTACTATTTCACCAGCACATGCAATCAAATAAAAAAAATCACTAAATTCTAACACTTTTACTGTAGTAATCTGTTGGTTATCTGTTTGGATAAAATATGTATATGCCTTATCTGCTGCCTATTTGCTAATATTACAGTGGGAATGTTCAGATACACTTTAAAATAATGTGGGGTGTTGTTCTGATGTCTGTGTGTTTTATGTGTGTATACACCATGTTCTGTAGATGTGTCTGAGCTTAATATGCTGTAAATAATATAACGTGTTTGTAACATAGTATCACCTATTAAGTTACATAATCCTGAGTGTTATAGTATATTTTTACTGTTATCTAATTCAGATATATGTAATTTGGAGCTTTTCTCCCCAGGTCCTCCACTCAAAATGGGGCTTTGCCCAGTTGCCCTTTCCCAATAAAGAAAGGCAAGCATATACATAAATAAATAAATTTGTAGTTACTTCTGGTTTTAGTGAGTATTTTAAGTTCATATTTATCTCTGAGCCACTTCCTACTAGTACCTTTAGGCTCCTTGCTAGTTAGCATAATTGTCCTGTTAAGGTGGTTAGAGTGAGGCCTCTTATAAGCAAGACGTAATTTCTTTCCATTGTTATATAGCTTATTTATACAGATACTTAACTACAGGGATTTTTTTTTTCATTTCCCTACACCACTTGGTAAGGATAGGGACTGCTTTATCAACACAACTACTTAAATTGGAGTAGAAGTCAGGAGTATCGACAGCTTTATTTATTTATTATTTATTTATTTATTTTACATTTGTTAACCGGGATAGTCCAACTGGATACAAGTCCATTTTCAGCGGGTGCCCGTGGAGAAAAGCTCCACATTGCAAATAATTGACACTTAAGTATGTAGTTACATAGAAATCAACACATTTAAGAAATCACTAACAATTTATAGTCAAGGTTCCATCTAATTGAAGCAAACGTTGTAAGTTTATGGCAGTCATATAGAGATAACGGTTTACTATCAAAAATTCGAAAAAAAAAAAAAAAGTGTACCTAACATTGAATTTTAACATCGGGAATGAACATTTCCGTATGCACCTAATGTTGAAAACAGCTGTTAATTGTCGAAAATGTCGCTCACGACATTTTCGACAATTAACAGCACTCCCACCCTTCCCTTAACTCCCTACCTAACTAGCCTACACTCACATCTATGCAGGGGGGCAAGCCCCCATCCAACCCCCTGTGGGGGGGCTGCACCCCCCACACCCCCCCCTAACTTAATATTCCAACTCCGAGATTGCACTACAGTGAGGAAAGGGATGTATTTCCCTAACCGTACTGTACCGTGATCCCTTTACATGAGCGAACGTTATAATTGCGAATGCACAGTCCATTCGCAATGATAACGTTCGCTCACATCACCTGCCGAACTATGAAGTATTCGAACATATGTTGTTCGAATACTTCATAGCTGTGCAATTGCACGTCGGCATTTTGATAGTAAACCAGAGATAACATTATACATGTTAGAAGTGTGTAAGAGAGAAAGACATGTATTTCAAGGTTGAATGTAAGGATGCTAGTTAAGATAAAGATAGTTAAGATAAAAGGTGGTTAGCTAAGAAGGAAAGTTTTGTGAATAGAATATAGAGGGTGAGAAGAGTGTAGGCTCAGAATGGGTAGGAATCAAGCTATATTCCTAATAATAGGATTCTAAAGTTTGTAGAGAAGTGTATGTTGTTTGGGTTGGGGAAGGTTATTAATGGGTATTTCACCTCTGTGAGCTAAGTTTATCTTACCTTTGTCAATTTTTATTTATTTATTTATTTTTTGGGGTTAGTCTAGGTGGAGACATGGACATAACTATGTATTTTCTTACCTATTTGTTATTTTTTGGTTAGTCTGGGTTAAGACATGGACATAGCCAATCCCTGTTTAGATAGATCTTTAGGGATGTTTTAAATTGGGGCAGGGAGGATATAGTTGTTAGTTCAGCAGGAAGTAGGTTCCATTTTTTTCCAGCAGAGTTGGAGAATAAAGATTCACCAGCTGAGTTGTTGGCTTTGGTTGATTGTACTAGCATTCTGTTAGATGAGCGGAGGGATGCTATTGCTAGGTTGCTGTAGGGGGTAATAATATTAGACAGAATGGGAGTACTGGTAGGTAGGTAGAGGGTTTTATGTATAACTATGAGTTGGTTATAATGGAGCTGATTGGGTAGTTCTAGCCAGCCTAGTTTGTGAAGAGTTTGACAGTGGTGGATTCTAAAAGCTGACCCTGTGGCAAATCTAGCTATATTATTATAAGAGGTAGTGATTTTGTTAAGGTTTGATTTACTTAGATTTGTAAGGATGGGTGAGGCGTAGAGAAGAGTTGACAGCAGATGTGTCCGAGCTATGGCAGTTCTGGTAGATGGGGTTAAGAATTGTTTAATCCGAATTATACCACAGTATAAGGACAAAATGATTTCAACAACTGGCTAAGCTCCTGGTGTCATTCAAAAGGGATCCAGTATCTGTCTGCTTGGGATGACATGGCTGACAGACCACGATGCTTTGCCACAGATGGCCTGCACCTGTCGCCCCTAGGATTCTGGATACTGGCTAAGGCTCTTGCTGCCCCTATAGTGTCTTTTTTAGGCAGGGTTCAAGTAACAAATTCACCACCATAACAGGAACAATCAAGCAAAAACTGAGGGTAATGCTACTCCATGCTAGAAGTCTAAATTTCAAAATGCACTCACTCGAGACACTCCTTAAAATGGAGAACATCGATATCTGTGCAGTGACTGAGACCTGGTTCAAGGCTCCAGACAGCACCCCTGCACTACCAGGCTATAACTCATACCACACTTTACGGCCATCTAACCTGGACCAAAACACCAAAGGTGGGGGTGTGTCCATATTCATTAAGGATATCCACACCTCCAGGCTAGTTGCTCAGCATAATGCATCTGAGGTTATCCAAGTGCAACTAACTCTTGGCAAAACTGCAATCCAAATTGTAGCTTGCTACAGATCCCCCACCATGCCCCAGGATTCCCACTCCTCTTCTTGATGTACTGGAAAATATTAGGGTGCAACCAAACACCCTAATAATGGGCGACTTCAACTACCTCACCATTAACTGGGAAAACTACTGATGTACTAACACCTTAGCGCAACGCTTTCTGGAATTCATAAACTCCAATGCCCTAGATCAACTTATCCACTCCCCCCCACCAGAAGCAACAATATCCTAGACCTAGTCATTACCAACATGTGTTCCACACCTGAAGTCAGCTCCTCGTTGGTCCGATCCGACCATAAGCTAATCACCCTTGATATTCACATCCCACCCCCACCCCCCATTAAGGAAACCACAGTAAGAAATTTCTCCAAAGCCAACTTCATGCTTCTTAAGACAAGAAGTAGTGAACTTCATGACACCCATGCAGATGGACAATACAGTTACAACTGCTGAATCCTACACAAATGTGCTCTATACATGAGTGCATGGATCGTGCTATCCCAAACAGAACCAAGACGCTATCCTCCAAAAAAAGGAATCCAATCTGGTGGTCCCCTGCCATAAATAAACTGTACAACAGAAGGAAGAAACTGTTGCAAAAGAGAGTAAAATCCCATGAGTGGAGGAGCTCCCTGGTCAGCCTCAGTAGGAAGCTGAGATCACTTATAAGATCCTCCA